>NC_133389.1:70332669-70628113 GCF_047511655.1 Castor canadensis
ATTCAGAGCAAACAGAGACTATCTCCACCTTGAAAACGGTGATTTGCATGATGTACTTCTCTCAAAACCTAACTCAATACTCACAGGGAAAGAAAGTGTTACATGCTCCAGCTAGTAACGTAGATGGTTTCCTTTGGAAAGATACATGTATTTCTTCAACTCACTTGCATAGGCCTGTTTTGAGCAACCTGAGCCTATCTCCATGACGAAACATCTAAGTTGCAAGAAGTATTCCTTTCCAAAACTAACTTGGTTTTCACAGGGACATAATGCACTAAATGCTCCACCTTCTAAAATAGATGCTTTTCTTTAGAGATATACATGTGTTTCTTTGAACAGAGCTGAATAGGACTATTTGGAGCAAATGGAGCCTATGTCCATCTTGGAAACTATGACTTGCATGAAGTGTTCCTTTCAAAAACTAACTCAGTTCTCACAGGGAAACATAGTACTACACACTGCACCTACTAATGCAGATGGTATTCTTTGGAGAGATACGTGTGTCACTTTATCTCTGCTGAAGAGGCGTGTTTTTAGAAAACAGAGCCTATCTCCACCTTGAAACACCTAAGTTCCCAAAAGCAATTTTTCAAAATCTAACTAAATTCTCACATGGAGGAAATGTTCTAGATGCTCCTGCTTCTAACACAGATGGTTTTCGTTGGAGAGATGCCTGTGTGTCCTCAACTCAGATGAATAGGCTTATTTGGTTGTCCACTTTCAAAACCCACATTGAAGGAAGTATTCCTTTCAAAAAGTAACTCAACTCTCACAGTGAAACAATGTGCTAGATGCTCCGGCTTCTAGCCCTGATGGATTTCTTTCGAGAGATACATGTGTTTCTTCAACTTAGCTGAATAGGCCTATTTGGTTCACATGAGCCTTTCTCCACCATGAACACAATGTTTTCCAGGAAACATTCCTTTCGAAAACTAACTCAATTCGCCCAGGGAATCAATCTGCAACATGCTGCATCTTCGAACATCAATAGCTTCTCTGGACAGATTCATGAGATTCCACAACTCAGCTGACTACTCCTTATTGGAAGAAAATGAACCATTCTCCAACATGAAAACTACATTTGCAGGGTGTATTCCTTTCCAACACTTACTCACTTCTCATAGGGAATCAATCTGCCACAAGCTGCAGCTTCTAACATAAATAGTTTTCTTCAGAGAGATACATGTCTTTCTTTACTTCAGCAGAATAAGCTCCTTTAGAGCAACAGGAGGCTTACTCCACCTTGAAAACTATGATTTATAGGAAGTATTTCTTTCAAAAACTAACTCAATTCTCACAGTGAACAACGAGCTAGATGCTCCTGCTTCTAACACAGTTACTTTTCTCTCAGGATATACATGGGCTTCTTCAACTCAGCTGAATAGGCCTACTTGGAGCAACATAAGCCTTCCTCCACCTTGAAAACTGTGATTTGCAGGAAGTATTCCTTTCCAAAACGAACTCAACTCCCACAGAGAAACAATGTAGTAGATGCTGCAGCTTCGAACATAGATGGCTTTCTTTGGAGAGATACATTTCTTCAACTCAGCTGAATAAGCCTATTTGGAATGAAGAGAGCTTATCACCACTTTGAAAACTCCACGTTGCAGGAAGTATTCCTTTCCAAAAGTAACTCAACTCTCACAGGGAAAGTATGTGCTAGGTGCTCCTGCTTCTAACACTGATGGTTGTTTTTGGACAGTTGAATGTGCTTCTTAAACTCAGCTGAATAGGCCTATCTGGAACAAAATGATCTTTTCCCCACCTTTAAAAGTCTGATTTGCAGGAAGTATTACTTTCAAATCTAACTCATCCCTCACAGGGAAACACTGTGCTGGAGGCTGCGGTTTATAACACGCATGGATTTCTTTGGAGAGATACATGTGTTTCTTCATCTCAGCTGAAGAGGCCTATTTGGAACAAAATAAGCCTTTTTACACCATGAAATCTATGATTTGTAGGAGCTATTCCTTTCAAAAAGTAACTCAGCTCTCACAGAGAAACAATGTGCTACCTGCTGCAGCTTCTAACATTGATGGTTTTCTTTTGCGGGGTACATGTGTTTCTTGCACTCAGCTGAACATTCCTCTTTGGAGCAAACAGAGCCTATCTCCACCTTGAGAACTATGATTTTCAATAAGCACTCCGTTCCAAAACTAGCTGAATTCTCACAGGGGAAAACTGTTCTAGATGATCCTGCTTCTACCACTGATGCTTGTCTTTGGACAGATACTTGTGTTTCTTTCAACTCAGCTGAACAGGCCTATTTGGAACGAACAGAGTCCACCACCAGTTTCAAAAACACACCTTGCAGGAAATATTCCTTTCAAAAACTAACTCATTTCTCACAGGGAAACAATGTACTAGATTCGGCAGCTTCCAGCATAGATTATTTCCTTGGGAGTGATTCTTGTTTTTGTTCAACTTAGCTGAATTAGGCCTATTGGAGCAAACGTTTCCATTCTCCAACAGGAAAGTGTGATTTGCAGGAGATATTCCTTTCACAAACTAATTCCATTCTCACAGGGAAACAATGTGCTAGATTCTCCTGCTTCTAACACAGATCGTAGACCTTATAGAGTTACGTGTGTTTCTTCAACATAGCTCAATAGGCCTATTTGAAACAAAGAGAGCGTATCTACCCCTAGAAACGCCTAAGTTGAATGAATTATTCCTTTCAAAACTTAACTCAGTTCTCACAGTGAAACAAAGTGCTACATGTTGCAGCATCTAGCATAGATGATTTTCTTTGGAGAGGTACATGTGTTTCTTCAATTCAGCTTTTTAGGCCTATTTCGAGCAAACGCTGCTTATCTCCACAATGAGAACTGTGATTTGCAGGAAGTATTCCTTTCAAAAAGTAACTCAATTCTCCCAGGGAAACAATGTGCTAAGGGATCCTTCAAGTAACATAGATGGTTTTCTTTGGAGAGATACATGTCTTTCTTCAAGTTAGTTGAATTGTCCTACTTGGAGCAAACAGAACCTACTTCCCCCTTGAAATATCTAGTTGTAGGAAGTATTCCTTTGAAAAACTAACTCAATTCTCACAGGGAAACCATGTGCTAGATGCTCCTGCTTCTAACCCAAAGGGTTCTCTTTCAAGGGATACATGTGTTTTGTCAACTTCTCTGTATAGGCCTCTTTGGAAGAAGATGAGGCTTTTTCCACCTTGAAAACTGTAATTTGCGGGAAACATTTCTTTCCAAAACTAACTCAGTTCTCCTAGGGAAACAATGTGCTAGATGTTCCTGCTTCTACAACACATGAGTTTCTTTCAAGAGATACATGCGTTTCTTCATCTCAGTTGAATAGGCTTATTTGGAACTACATGAGCTTTACTCCACTTTGAAAACCATCATTTGCAGGATGGATAGTTTTTGAAAAGTAACTCAGTTCTCACAGGGAAACAATGCACTAGATGCTCATTCTTTTCACTCTGAAGGTTTTCTTCCACAGATACACATATTTCATCACTTAGCTGAATAGGCCTTTTTGGATCAAAGTTATCTCCACCTTGAAAACTATGATTGGCTTAAGTATGACTTTGAAAAACTAACTCAATTCTCATACCGAAACAAGTATTTGATTCAGGAAGCTTCTAACATGGAGGCATTTCTTCTGAGAGATACATGTATTCCTTCACTCATGTCATAGGCCTATTCAGAGCAAACAGAGACTATCTCCACCTTGAAAACGGTGATTTGCATGATGTACTTCTCTCAAAACCTAACTCAATACTCACAGGGAAAGAAAGTGTTACATGCTCCAGCTAGTAACGTAGATGGTTTCCTTTGGAAAGATACATGTATTTCTTCAACTCACTTGCATAGGCCTGTTTTGAGCAACCTGAGCCTATCTCCATGACGAAACATCTAAGTTGCAAGAAGTATTCCTTTCCAAAACTAACTTGGTTTTCACAGGGACATAATGCACTAAATGCTCCACCTTCTAAAATAGATGCTTTTCTTTAGAGATATACATGTGTTTCTTTGAACAGAGCTGAATAGGACTATTTGGAGCAAATGGAGCCTATGTCCATCTTGGAAACTATGACTTGCATGAAGTGTTCCTTTCAAAAACTAACTCAGTTCTCACAGGGAAACATAGTACTACACGCTGCACCTACTAATGCAGATGGTATTCTTTGGAGAGATACGTGTGTCACTTTATCTCTGCTGAAGAGGCGTGTTTTTAGAAAACAGAGCCTATCTCCACCTTGAAACACCTAAGTTCCCAAAAGCAATTTTTCAAAATCTAACTAAATTCTCACATGGAGGAAATGTTCTAGATGCTCCTGCTTCTAACACAGATGGTTTTCTTTGGAGAGATGCCTGTGTGTCCTCAACTCAGATGAATAGGCTTATTTGGTTGTCCACTTTCAAAACCCACATTGAAGGAAGTATTCCTTTCAAAAAGTAACTCAACTCTCACAGTGAAACAATGTGCTAGATGCTCCGGCTTCTAGCCCTGATGGATTTCTTTCGAGAGATACATGTGTTTCTTCAACTTAGCTGAATAGGCCTATTTGGTTCACATGAGCCTTTCTCCACCATGAACACAATGTTTTCCAGGAAACATTCCTTTCGAAAACTAACTCAATTCGCCCAGGGAATCAATCTGCAACATGCTGCATCTTCGAACATCAATAGCTTCTCTGGACAGATTCATGAGATTCCACAACTCAGCTGACTACTCCTTATTGGAAGAAAATGAACCATTCTCCAACATGAAAACTACATTTGCAGGGTGTATTCCTTTCCAACACTTACTCACTTCTCATAGGGAATCAATCTGCCACAAGCTGCAGCTTCTAACATAAATAGTTTTCTTCAGAGAGATACATGTCTTTCTTTACTTCAGCAGAATAAGCTCCTTTAGAGCAACAGGAGGCTTACTCCACCTTGAAAACTATGATTTATAGGAAGTATTTCTTTCAAAAACTAACTCAATTCTCACAGTGAACAACGAGCTAGATGCTCCTGCTTCTAACACAGTTACTTTTCTCTCAGGATATACATGGGCTTCTTCAACTCAGCTGAATAGGCCTACTTGGAGCAACATAAGCCTTCCTCCACCTTGAAAACTGTGATTTGCAGGAAGTATTCCTTTCCAAAACGAACTCAACTCCCACAGAGAAACAATGTAGTAGATGCTGCAGCTTCGAACATAGATGGCTTTCTTTGGAGAGATACATTTCTTCAACTCAGCTGAATAAGCCTATTTGGAATGAAGAGAGCTTATCACCACTTTGAAAACTCCACGTTGCAGGAAGTATTCCTTTCCAAAAGTAACTCAACTCTCACAGGGAAAGTATGTGCTAGGTGCTCCTGCTTCTAACACTGATGGTTGTTTTTGGACAGTTGAATGTGCTTCTTAAACTCAGCTGAATAGGCCTATCTGGAACAAAATGATCTTTTCCCCACCTTTAAAAGTCTGATTTGCAGGAAGTATTACTTTCAAATCTAACTCATCCCTCACAGGGAAACACTGTGCTGGAGGCTGCGGTTTATAACACGCATGGATTTCTTTGGAGAGATACATGTGTTTCTTCATCTCAGCTGAAGAGGCCTATTTGGAACAAAATAAGCCTTTTTACACCATGAAATCTATGATTTGTAGGAGCTATTCCTTTCAAAAAGTAACTCAGCTCTCACAGAGAAACAATGTGCTACCTGCTGCAGCTTCTAACATTGATGGTTTTCTTTTGCGGGGTACATGTGTTTCTTGCACTCAGCTGAACATTCCTCTTTGGAGCAAACAGAGCCTATCTCCACCTTGAGAACTATGATTTTCAATAAGCACTCCGTTCCAAAACTAGCTGAATTCTCACAGGGGAAAACTGTTCTAGATGATCCTGCTTCTACCACTGATGCTTGTCTTTGGACAGATACTTGTGTTTCTTTCAACTCAGCTGAACAGGCCTATTTGGAACGAACAGAGTCCACCACCAGTTTCAAAAACACACCTTGCAGGAAATATTCCTTTCAAAAACTAACTCATTTCTCACAGGGAAACAATGTACTAGATTCGGCAGCTTCCAGCATAGATTATTTCCTTGGGAGTGATTCTTGTTTTTGTTCAACTTAGCTGAATTAGGCCTATTGGAGCAAACGTTTCCATTCTCCAACAGGAAAGTGTGATTTGCAGGAGATATTCCTTTCACAAACTAATTCCATTCTCACAGGGAAACAATGTGCTAGATTCTCCTGCTTCTAACACAGATCGTAGACCTTATAGAGTTATGTGTGTTTCTTCAACATAGCTCAATAGGCCTATTTGAAACAAAGAGAGCGTATCTACCCCTAGAAACGCCTAAGTTGAATGAATTATTCCTTTCAAAACTTAACTCAGTTCTCACAGTGAAACAAAGTGCTACATGTTGCAGCATCTAGCATAGATGATTTTCTTTGGAGAGGTACATGTGTTTCTTCAATTCAGCTTTTTAGGCCTATTTCGAGCAAACGCTGCTTATCTCCACAATGAGAACTGTGATTTGCAGGAAGTATTCCTTTCAAAAAGTAACTCAATTCTCCCAGGGAAACAATGTGCTAAGGGATCCTTCAAGTAACATAGATGGTTTTCTTTGGAGAGATACATGTCTTTCTTCAAGTTAGTTGAATTGTCCTACTTGGAGCAAACAGAACCTACTTCCCCCTTGAAATATCTAGTTGTAGGAAGTATTCCTTTGAAAAACTAACTCAATTCTCACAGGGAAACCATGTGCTAGATGCTTCTGCTTCTAACCCAAAGGGTTCTCTTTCAAGGGATACATGTGTTTTGTCAACTTCTCTGTATAGGCCTCTTTGGAAGAAGATGAGGCT
Source organism: Castor canadensis (assembly GCF_047511655.1). NCBI lineage: Eukaryota > Metazoa > Chordata > Mammalia > Rodentia > Castoridae > Castor > Castor canadensis. Next base: position 70,339,494 of record NC_133389.1, read on the forward strand.
TTTTCCACCTTGAAAACTGTAATTTGCGGGAAACATTTCTTTCCAAAACTAACTCAGTTCTCCTAGGGAAACAATGTGCTAGATGTTCCTGCTTCTACAACACATGAGTTTCTTTCAAGAGATACATGCGTTTCTTCATCTCAGTTGAATAGGCTTATTTGGAACTACATGAGCTTTACTCCACTTTGAAAACCATCATTTGCAGGATGGATAGTTTTTGAAAAGTAACTCAGTTCTCACAGGGAAACAATGCACTAGATGCTCATTCTTTTCACTCTGAAGGTTTTCTTCCACAGATACACATATTTCATCACTTAGCTGAATAGGCCTTTTTGGATCAAAGTTATCTCCACCTTGAAAACTATGATTGGCTTAAGTATGACTTTGAAAAACTAACTCAATTCTCATACCGAAACAAGTATTTGATTCAGGAAGCTTCTAACATGGAGGCATTTCTTCTGAGAGATACATGTATTCCTTCACTCATGTCATAGGCCTATTCAGAGCAAACAGAGACTATCTCCACCTTGAAAACGGTGATTTGCATGATGTACTTCTCTCAAAACCTAACTCAATACTCACAGGGAAAGAAAGTGTTACATGCTCCAGCTAGTAACGTAGATGGTTTCCTTTGGAAAGATACATGTATTTCTTCAACTCACTTGCATAGGCCTGTTTTGAGCAACCTGAGCCTATCTCCATGACGAAACATCTAAGTTGCAAGAAGTATTCCTTTCCAAAACTAACTTGGTTTTCACAGGGACATAATGCACTAAATGCTCCACCTTCTAAAATAGATGCTTTTCTTTAGAGATATACATGTGTTTCTTTGAACAGAGCTGAATAGGACTATTTGGAGCAAATGGAGCCTATGTCCATCTTGGAAACTATGACTTGCATGAAGTGTTCCTTTCAAAAACTAACTCAGTTCTCACAGGGAAACATAGTACTACACGCTGCACCTACTAATGCAGATGGTATTCTTTGGAGAGATACGTGTGTCACTTTATCTCTGCTGAAGAGGCGTGTTTTTAGAAAACAGAGCCTATCTCCACCTTGAAACACCTAAGTTCCCAAAAGCAATTTTTCAAAATCTAACTAAATTCTCACATGGAGGAAATGTTCTAGATGCTCCTGCTTCTAACACAGATGGTTTTCGTTGGAGAGATGCCTGTGTGTCCTCAACTCAGATGAATAGGCTTATTTGGTTGTCCACTTTCAAAACCCACATTGAAGGAAGTATTCCTTTCAAAAAGTAACTCAACTCTCACAGTGAAACAATGTGCTAGATGCTCCGGCTTCTAGCCCTGATGGATTTCTTTCGAGAGATACATGTGTTTCTTCAACTTAGCTGAATAGGCCTATTTGGTTCACATGAGCCTTTCTCCACCATGAACACAATGTTTTCCAGGAAACATTCCTTTCGAAAACTAACTCAATTCGCCCAGGGAATCAATCTGCAACATGCTGCATCTTCGAACATCAATAGCTTCTCTGGACAGATTCATGAGATTCCACAACTCAGCTGACTACTCCTTATTGGAAGAAAATGAACCATTCTCCAACATGAAAACTACATTTGCAGGGTGTATTCCTTTCCAACACTTACTCACTTCTCATAGGGAATCAATCTGCCACAAGCTGCAGCTTCTAACATAAATAGTTTTCTTCAGAGAGATACATGTCTTTCTTTACTTCAGCAGAATAAGCTCCTTTAGAGCAACAGGAGGCTTACTCCACCTTGAAAACTATGATTTATAGGAAGTATTTCTTTCAAAAACTAACTCAATTCTCACAGTGAACAACGAGCTAGATGCTCCTGCTTCTAACACAGTTACTTTTCTCTCAGGATATACATGGGCTTCTTCAACTCAGCTGAATAGGCCTACTTGGAGCAACATAAGCCTTCCTCCACCTTGAAAACTGTGATTTGCAGGAAGTATTCCTTTCCAAAACGAACTCAACTCCCACAGAGAAACAATGTAGTAGATGCTGCAGCTTCGAACATAGATGGCTTTCTTTGGAGAGATACATTTCTTCAACTCAGCTGAATAAGCCTATTTGGAATGAAGAGAGCTTATCACCACTTTGAAAACTCCACGTTGCAGGAAGTATTCCTTTCCAAAAGTAACTCAACTCTCACAGGGAAAGTATGTGCTAGGTGCTCCTGCTTCTAACACTGATGGTTGTTTTTGGACAGTTGAATGTGCTTCTTAAACTCAGCTGAATAGGCCTATCTGGAACAAAATGATCTTTTCCCCACCTTTAAAAGTCTGATTTGCAGGAAGTATTACTTTCAAATCTAACTCATCCCTCACAGGGAAACACTGTGCTGGAGGCTGCGGTTTATAACACACATGGATTTCTTTGGAGAGATACATGTGTTTCTTCATCTCAGCTGAAGAGGCCTATTTGGAACAAAATAAGCCTTTTTACACCATGAAATCTATGATTTGTAGGAGCTATTCCTTTCAAAAAGTAACTCAGCTCTCACAGAGAAACAATGTGCTACCTGCTGCAGCTTCTAACATTGATGGTTTTCTTTTGCGGGGTACATGTGTTTCTTGCACTCAGCTGAACATTCCTCTTTGGAGCAAACAGAGCCTATCTCCACCTTGAGAACTATGATTTTCAATAAGCACTCCGTTCCAAAACTAGCTGAATTCTCACAGGGGAAAACTGTTCTAGATGATCCTGCTTCTACCACTGATGCTTGTCTTTGGACAGATACTTGTGTTTCTTTCAACTCAGCTGAACAGGCCTATTTGGAACGAACAGAGTCCACCACCAGTTTCAAAAACACACCTTGCAGGAAATATTCCTTTCAAAAACTAACTCATTTCTCACAGGGAAACAATGTACTAGATTCGGCAGCGTCCAGCATAGATTATTTCCTTGGGAGTGATTCTTGTTTTTGTTCAACTTAGCTGAATTAGGCCTATTGGAGCAAACGTTTCCATTCTCCAACAGGAAAGTGTGATTTGCAGGAGATATTCCTTTCACAAACTAATTCCATTCTCACAGGGAAACAATGTGCTAGATTCTCCTGCTTCTAACACAGATCGTAGACCTTATAGAGTTACGTGTGTTTCTTCAACATAGCTCAATAGGCCTATTTGAAACAAAGAGAGCGTATCTACCCCTAGAAACGCCTAAGTTGAATGAATTATTCCTTTCAAAACTTAACTCAGTTCTCACAGTGAAACAAAGTGCTACATGTTGCAGCATCTAGCATAGATGATTTTCTTTGGAGAGGTACATGTGTTTCTTCAATTCAGCTTTTTAGGCCTATTTCGAGCAAACGCTGCTTATCTCCACAATGAGAACTGTGATTTGCAGGAAGTATTCCTTTCAAAAAGTAACTCAATTCTCCCAGGGAAACAATGTGCTAAGGGATCCTTCAAGTAACATAGATGGTTTTCTTTGGAGAGATACATGTCTTTCTTCAAGTTAGTTGAATTGTCCTACTTGGAGCAAACAGAACCTACTTCCCCCTTGAAATATCTAGTTGTAGGAAGTATTCCTTTGAAAAACTAACTCAATTCTCACAGGGAAACCATGTGCTAGATGCTCCTGCTTCTAACCCAAAGGGTTCTCTTTCAAGGGATACATGTGTTTTGTCAACTTCTCTGTATAGGCCTCTTTGGAAGAAGATGAGGCTTTTTCCACCTTGAAAACTGTAATTTGCGGGAAACATTTCTTTCCAAAACTAACTCAGTTCTCCTAGGGAAACAATGTGCTAGATGTTCCTGCTTCTACAACACATGAGTTTCTTTCAAGAGATACATGCGTTTCTTCATCTCAGTTGAATAGGCTTATTTGGAACTACATGAGCTTTACTCCACTTTGAAAACCATCATTTGCAGGATGGATAGTTTTTGAAAAGTAACTCAGTTCTCACAGGGAAACAATGCACTAGATGCTCATTCTTTTCACTCTGAAGGTTTTCTTCCACAGATACACATATTTCATCACTTAGCTGAATAGGCCTTTTTGGATCAAAGTTATCTCCACCTTGAAAACTATGATTGGCTTAAGTATGACTTTGAAAAACTAACTCAATTCTCATACCGAAACAAGTATTTGATTCAGGAAGCTTCTAACATGGAGGCATTTCTTCTGAGAGATACATGTATTCCTTCACTCATGTCATAGGCCTATTCAGAGCAAACAGAGACTATCTCCACCTTGAAAACGGTGATTTGCATGATGTACTTCTCTCAAAACCTAACTCAATACTCACAGGGAAAGAAAGTGTTACATGCTCCAGCTAGTAACGTAGATGGTTTCCTTTGGAAAGATACATGTATTTCTTCAACTCACTTGCATAGGCCTGTTTTGAGCAACCTGAGCCTATCTCCATGACGAAACATCTAAGTTGCAAGAAGTATTCCTTTCCAAAACTAACTTGGTTTTCACAGGGACATAATGCACTAAATGCTCCACCTTCTAAAATAGATGCTTTTCTTTAGAGATATACATGTGTTTCTTTGAACAGAGCTGAATAGGACTATTTGGAGCAAATGGAGCCTATGTCCATCTTGGAAACTATGACTTGCATGAAGTGTTCCTTTCAAAAACTAACTCAGTTCTCACAGGGAAACATAGTACTACACACTGCACCTACTAATGCAGATGGTATTCTTTGGAGAGATACGTGTGTCACTTTATCTCTGCTGAAGAGGCGTGTTTTTAGAAAACAGAGCCTATCTCCACCTTGAAACACCTAAGTTCCCAAAAGCAATTTTTCAAAATCTAACTAAATTCTCACATGGAGGAAATGTTCTAGATGCTCCTGCTTCTAACACAGATGGTTTTCGTTGGAGAGATGCCTGTGTGTCCTCAACTCAGATGAATAGGCTTATTTGGTTGTCCACTTTCAAAACCCACATTGAAGGAAGTATTCCTTTCAAAAAGTAACTCAACTCTCACAGTGAAACAATGTGCTAGATGCTCCGGCTTCTAGCCCTGATGGATTTCTTTCGAGAGATACATGTGTTTCTTCAACTTAGCTGAATAGGCCTATTTGGTTCACATGAGCCTTTCTCCACCATGAACACAATGTTTTCCAGGAAACATTCCTTTCGAAAACTAACTCAATTCGCCCAGGGAATCAATCTGCAACATGCTGCATCTTCGAACATCAATAGCTTCTCTGGACAGATTCATGAGATTCCACAACTCAGCTGACTACTCCTTATTGGAAGAAAATGAACCATTCTCCAACATGAAAACTACATTTGCAGGGTGTATTCCTTTCCAACACTTACTCACTTCTCATAGGGAATCAATCTGCCACAAGCTGCAGCTTCTAACATAAATAGTTTTCTTCAGAGAGATACATGTCTTTCTTTACTTCAGCAGAATAAGCTCCTTTAGAGCAACAGGAGGCTTACTCCACCTTGAAAACTATGATTTATAGGAAGTATTTCTTTCAAAAACTAACTCAATTCTCACAGTGAACAACGAGCTAGATGCTCCTGCTTCTAACACAGTTACTTTTCTCTCAGGATATACATGGGCTTCTTCAACTCAGCTGAATAGGCCTACTTGGAGCAACATAAGCCTTCCTCCACCTTGAAAACTGTGATTTGCAGGAAGTATTCCTTTCCAAAACGAACTCAACTCCCACAGAGAAACAATGTAGTAGATGCTGCAGCTTCGAACATAGATGGCTTTCTTTGGAGAGATACATTTCTTCAACTCAGCTGAATAAGCCTATTTGGAATGAAGAGAGCTTATCACCACTTTGAAAACTCCACGTTGCAGGAAGTATTCCTTTCCAAAAGTAACTCAACTCTCACAGGGAAAGTATGTGCTAGGTGCTCCTGCTTCTAACACTGATGGTTGTTTTTGGACAGTTGAATGTGCTTCTTAAACTCAGCTGAATAGGCCTATCTGGAACAAAATGATCTTTTCCCCACCTTTAAAAGTCTGATTTGCAGGAAGTATTACTTTCAAATCTAACTCATCCCTCACAGGGAAACACTGTGCTGGAGGCTGCGGTTTATAACACGCATGGATTTCTTTGGAGAGATACATGTGTTTCTTCATCTCAGCTGAAGAGGCCTATTTGGAACAAAATAAGCCTTTTTACACCATGAAATCTATGATTTGTAGGAGCTATTCCTTTCAAAAAGTAACTCAGCTCTCACAGAGAAACAATGTGCTACCTGCTGCAGCTTCTAACATTGATGGTTTTCTTTTGCGGGGTACATGTGTTTCTTGCACTCAGCTGAACATTCCTCTTTGGAGCAAACAGAGCCTATCTCCACCTTGAGAACTATGATTTTCAATAAGCACTCCGTTCCAAAACTAGCTGAATTCTCACAGGGGAAAACTGTTCTAGATGATCCTGCTTCTACCACTGATGCTTGTCTTTGGACAGATACTTGTGTTTCTTTCAACTCAGCTGAACAGGCCTATTTGGAACGAACAGAGTCCACCACCAGTTTCAAAAACACACCTTGCAGGAAATATTCCTTTCAAAAACTAACTCATTTCTCACAGGGAAACAATGTACTAGATTCGGCAGCTTCCAGCATAGATTATTTCCTTGGGAGTGATTCTTGTTTTTGTTCAACTTAGCTGAATTAGGCCTATTGGAGCAAACGTTTCCATTCTCCAACAGGAAAGTGTGATTTGCAGGAGATATTCCTTTCACAAACTAATTCCATTCTCACAGGGAAACAATGTGCTAGATTCTCCTGCTTCTAACACAGATCGTAGACCTTATAGAGTTACGTGTGTTTCTTCAACATAGCTCAATAGGCCTATTTGAAACAAAGAGAGCGTATCTACCCCTAGAAACGCCTAAGTTGAATGAATTATTCCTTTCAAAACTTAACTCAGTTCTCACAGTGAAACAAAGTGCTACATGTTGCAGCATCTAGCATAGATGATTTTCTTTGGAGAGGTACATGTGTTTCTTCAATTCAGCTTTTTAGGCCTATTTCGAGCAAACGCTGCTTATCTCCACAATGAGAACTGTGATTTGCAGGAAGTATTCCTTTCAAAAAGTAACTCAATTCTCCCAGGGAAACAATGTGCTAAGGGATCCTTCAAGTAACATAGATGGTTTTCTTTGGAGAGATACATGTCTTTCTTCAAGTTAGTTGAATTGTCCTACTTGGAGCAAACAGAACCTACTTCCCCCTTGAAATATCTAGTTGTAGGAAGTATTCCTTTGAAAAACTAACTCAATTCTCACAGGGAAACCATGTGCTAGATGCTCCTGCTTCTAACCCAAAGGGTTCTCTTTCAAGGGATACATGTGTTTTGTCAACTTCTCTGTATAGGCCTCTTTGGAAGAAGATGAGGCTTTTTCCACCTTGAAAACTGTAATTTGCGGGAAACATTTCTTTCCAAAACTAACTCAGTTCTCCTAGGGAAACAATGTGCTAGATGTTCCTGCTTCTACAACACATGAGTTTCTTTCAAGAGATACATGCGTTTCTTCATCTCAGTTGAATAGGCTTATTTGGAACTACATGAGCTTTACTCCACTTTGAAAACCATCATTTGCAGGATGGATAGTTTTTGAAACTCACAGGGAAACAATGCACTAGATGCTCATTCTTTTCACTCTGAAGGTTTTCTTCCACAGATACACATATTTCATCACTTAGCTGAATAGGCCTTTTTGGATCAAAGTTATCTCCACCTTGAAAACTATGATTGGCTTAAGTATGACTTTGAAAAACTAACTCAATTCTCATACCGAAACAAGTATTTGATTCAGGAAGCTTCTAACATGGAGGCATTTCTTCTGAGAGATACATGTATTCCTTCACTCATGTCATAGGCCTATTCAGAGCAAACAGAGACTATCTCCACCTTGAAAACGGTGATTTGCATGATGTACTTCTCTCAAAACCTAACTCAATACTCACAGGGAAAGAAAGTGTTACATGCTCCAGCTAGTAACGTAGATGGTTTCCTTTGGAAAGATACATGTATTTCTTCAACTCACTTGCATAGGCCTGTTTTGAGCAACCTGAGCCTATCTCCATGACGAAACATCTAAGTTGCAAGAAGTATTCCTTTCCAAAACTAACTTGGTTTTCACAGGGACATAATGCACTAAATGCTCCACCTTCTAAAATAGATGCTTTTCTTTAGAGATATACATGTGTTTCTTTGAACAGAGCTGAATAGGACTATTTGGAGCAAATGGAGCCTATGTCCATCTTGGAAACTATGACTTGCATGAAGTGTTCCTTTCAAAAACTAACTCAGTTCTCACAGGGAAACATAGTACTACACGCTGCACCTACTAATGCAGATGGTATTCTTTGGAGAGATACGTGTGTCACTTTATCTCTGCTGAAGAGGCGTGTTTTTAGAAAACAGAGCCTATCTCCACCTTGAAACACCTAAGTTCCCAAAAGCAATTTTTCAAAATCTAACTAAATTCTCACATGGAGGAAATGTTCTAGATGCTCCTGCTTCTAACACAGATGGTTTTCTTTGGAGAGATGCCTGTGTGTCCTCAACTCAGATGAATAGGCTTATTTGGTTGTCCACTTTCAAAACCCACATTGAAGGAAGTATTCCTTTCAAAAAGTAACTCAACTCTCACAGTGAAACAATGTGCTAGATGCTCCGGCTTCTAGCCCTGATGGATTTCTTTCGAGAGATACATGTGTTTCTTCAACTTAGCTGAATAGGCCTATTTGGTTCACATGAGCCTTTCTCCACCATGAACACAATGTTTTCCAGGAAACATTCCTTTCGAAAACTAACTCAATTCGCCCAGGGAATCAATCTGCAACATGCTGCATCTTCGAACATCAATAGCTTCTCTGGACAGATTCATGAGATTCCACAACTCAGCTGACTACTCCTTATTGGAAGAAAATGAACCATTCTCCAACATGAAAACTACATTTGCAGGGTGTATTCCTTTCCAACACTTACTCACTTCTCATAGGGAATCAATCTGCCACAAGCTGCAGCTTCTAACATAAATAGTTTTCTTCAGAGAGATACATGTCTTTCTTTACTTCAGCAGAATAAGCTCCTTTAGAGCAACAGGAGGCTTACTCCACCTTGAAAACTATGATTTATAGGAAGTATTTCTTTCAAAAACTAACTCAATTCTCACAGTGAACAACGAGCTAGATGCTCCTGCTTCTAACACAGTTACTTTTCTCTCAGGATATACATGGGCTTCTTCAACTCAGCTGAATAGGCCTACTTGGAGCAACATAAGCCTTCCTCCACCTTGAAAACTGTGATTTGCAGGAAGTATTCCTTTCCAAAACGAACTCAACTCCCACAGAGAAACAATGTAGTAGATGCTGCAGCTTCGAACATAGATGGCTTTCTTTGGAGAGATACATTTCTTCAACTCAGCTGAATAAGCCTATTTGGAATGAAGAGAGCTTATCACCACTTTGAAAACTCCACGTTGCAGGAAGTATTCCTTTCCAAAAGTAACTCAACTCTCACAGGGAAAGTATGTGCTAGGTGCTCCTGCTTCTAACACTGATGGTTGTTTTTGGACAGTTGAATGTGCTTCTTAAACTCAGCTGAATAGGCCTATCTGGAACAAAATGATCTTTTCCCCACCTTTAAAAGTCTGATTTGCAGGAAGTATTACTTTCAAATCTAACTCATCCCTCACAGGGAAACACTGTGCTGGAGGCTGCGGTTTATAACACGCATGGATTTCTTTGGAGAGATACATGTGTTTCTTCATCTCAGCTGAAGAGGCCTATTTGGAACAAAATAAGCCTTTTTACACCATGAAATCTATGATTTGTAGGAGCTATTCCTTTCAAAAAGTAACTCAGCTCTCACAGAGAAACAATGTGCTACCTGCTGCAGCTTCTAACATTGATGGTTTTCTTTTGCGGGGTACATGTGTTTCTTGCACTCAGCTGAACATTCCTCTTTGGAGCAAACAGAGCCTATCTCCACCTTGAGAACTATGATTTTCAATAAGCACTCCGTTCCAAAACTAGCTGAATTCTCACAGGGGAAAACTGTTCTAGATGATCCTGCTTCTACCACTGATGCTTGTCTTTGGACAGATACTTGTGTTTCTTTCAACTCAGCTGAACAGGCCTATTTGGAACGAACAGAGTCCACCACCAGTTTCAAAAACACACCTTGCAGGAAATATTCCTTTCAAAAACTAACTCATTTCTCACAGGGAAACAATGTACTAGATTCGGCAGCTTCCAGCATAGATTATTTCCTTGGGAGTGATTCTTGTTTTTGTTCAACTTAGCTGAATTAGGCCTATTGGAGCAAACGTTTCCATTCTCCAACAGGAAAGTGTGATTTGCAGGAGATATTCCTTTCACAAACTAATTCCATTCTCACAGGGAAACAATGTGCTAGATTCTCCTGCTTCTAACACAGATCGTAGACCTTATAGAGTTATGTGTGTTTCTTCAACATAGCTCAATAGGCCTATTTGAAACAAAGAGAGCGTATCTACCCCTAGAAACGCCTAAGTTGAATGAATTATTCCTTTCAAAACTTAACTCAGTTCTCACAGTGAAACAAAGTGCTACATGTTGCAGCATCTAGCATAGATGATTTTCTTTGGAGAGGTACATGTGTTTCTTCAATTCAGCTTTTTAGGCCTATTTCGAGCAAACGCTGCTTATCTCCACAATGAGAACTGTGATTTGCAGGAAGTATTCCTTTCAAAAAGTAACTCAATTCTCCCAGGGAAACAATGTGCTAAGGGATCCTTCAAGTAACATAGATGGTTTTCTTTGGAGAGATACATGTCTTTCTTCAAGTTAGTTGAATTGTCCTACTTGGAGCAAACAGAACCTACTTCCCCCTTGAAATATCTAGTTGTAGGAAGTATTCCTTTGAAAAACTAACTCAATTCTCACAGGGAAACCATGTGCTAGATGCTTCTGCTTCTAACCCAAAGGGTTCTCTTTCAAGGGATACATGTGTTTTGTCAACTTCTCTGTATAGGCCTCTTTGGAAGAAGATGAGGCTTTTTCCACCTTGAAAACTGTAATTTGCGGGAAACATTTCTTTCCAAAACTAACTCAGTTCTCCTAGGGAAACAATGTGCTAGATGTTCCTGCTTCTACAACACATGAGTTTCTTTCAAGAGATACATGCGTTTCTTCATCTCAGTTGAATAGGCTTATTTGGAACTACATGAGCTTTACTCCACTTTGAAAACCATCATTTGCAGGATGGATAGTTTTTGAAAAGTAACTCAGTTCTCACAGGGAAACAATGCACTAGATGCTCATTCTTTTCACTCTGAAGGTTTTCTTCCACAGATACACATATTTCATCACTTAGCTGAATAGGCCTTTTTGGATCAAAGTTATCTCCACCTTGAAAACTATGATTGGCTTAAGTATGACTTTGAAAAACTAACTCAATTCTCATACCGAAACAAGTATTTGATTCAGGAAGCTTCTAACATGGAGGCATTTCTTCTGAGAGATACATGTATTCCTTCACTCATGTCATAGGCCTATTCAGAGCAAACAGAGACTATCTCCACCTTGAAAACGGTGATTTGCATGATGTACTTCTCTCAAAACCTAACTCAATACTCACAGGGAAAGAAAGTGTTACATGCTCCAGCTAGTAACGTAGATGGTTTCCTTTGGAAAGATACATGTATTTCTTCAACTCACTTGCATAGGCCTGTTTTGAGCAACCTGAGCCTATCTCCATGACGAAACATCTAAGTTGCAAGAAGTATTCCTTTCCAAAACTAACTTGGTTTTCACAGGGACATAATGCACTAAATGCTCCACCTTCTAAAATAGATGCTTTTCTTTAGAGATATACATGTGTTTCTTTGAACAGAGCTGAATAGGACTATTTGGAGCAAATGGAGCCTATGTCCATCTTGGAAACTATGACTTGCATGAAGTGTTCCTTTCAAAAACTAACTCAGTTCTCACAGGGAAACATAGTACTACACGCTGCACCTACTAATGCAGATGGTATTCTTTGGAGAGATACGTGTGTCACTTTATCTCTGCTGAAGAGGCGTGTTTTTAGAAAACAGAGCCTATCTCCACCTTGAAACACCTAAGTTCCCAAAAGCAATTTTTCAAAATCTAACTAAATTCTCACATGGAGGAAATGTTCTAGATGCTCCTGCTTCTAACACAGATGGTTTTCGTTGGAGAGATGCCTGTGTGTCCTCAACTCAGATGAATAGGCTTATTTGGTTGTCCACTTTCAAAACCCACATTGAAGGAAGTATTCCTTTCAAAAAGTAACTCAACTCTCACAGTGAAACAATGTGCTAGATGCTCCGGCTTCTAGCCCTGATGGATTTCTTTCGAGAGATACATGTGTTTCTTCAACTTAGCTGAATAGGCCTATTTGGTTCACATGAGCCTTTCTCCACCATGAACACAATGTTTTCCAGGAAACATTCCTTTCGAAAACTAACTCAATTCGCCCAGGGAATCAATCTGCAACATGCTGCATCTTCGAACATCAATAGCTTCTCTGGACAGATTCATGAGATTCCACAACTCAGCTGACTACTCCTTATTGGAAGAAAATGAACCATTCTCCAACATGAAAACTACATTTGCAGGGTGTATTCCTTTCCAACACTTACTCACTTCTCATAGGGAATCAATCTGCCACAAGCTGCAGCTTCTAACATAAATAGTTTTCTTCAGAGAGATACATGTCTTTCTTTACTTCAGCAGAATAAGCTCCTTTAGAGCAACAGGAGGCTTACTCCACCTTGAAAACTATGATTTATAGGAAGTATTTCTTTCAAAAACTAACTCAATTCTCACAGTGAACAACGAGCTAGATGCTCCTGCTTCTAACACAGTTACTTTTCTCTCAGGATATACATGGGCTTCTTCAACTCAGCTGAATAGGCCTACTTGGAGCAACATAAGCCTTCCTCCACCTTGAAAACTGTGATTTGCAGGAAGTATTCCTTTCCAAAACGAACTCAACTCCCACAGAGAAACAATGTAGTAGATGCTGCAGCTTCGAACATAGATGGCTTTCTTTGGAGAGATACATTTCTTCAACTCAGCTGAATAAGCCTATTTGGAATGAAGAGAGCTTATCACCACTTTGAAAACTCCACGTTGCAGGAAGTATTCCTTTCCAAAAGTAACTCAACTCTCACAGGGAAAGTATGTGCTAGGTGCTCCTGCTTCTAACACTGATGGTTGTTTTTGGACAGTTGAATGTGCTTCTTAAACTCAGCTGAATAGGCCTATCTGGAACAAAATGATCTTTTCCCCACCTTTAAAAGTCTGATTTGCAGGAAGTATTACTTTCAAATCTAACTCATCCCTCACAGGGAAACACTGTGCTGGAGGCTGCGGTTTATAACACGCATGGATTTCTTTGGAGAGATACATGTGTTTCTTCATCTCAGCTGAAGAGGCCTATTTGGAACAAAATAAGCCTTTTTACACCATGAAATCTATGATTTGTAGGAGCTATTCCTTTCAAAAAGTAACTCAGCTCTCACAGAGAAACAATGTGCTACCTGCTGCAGCTTCTAACATTGATGGTTTTCTTTTGCGGGGTACATGTGTTTCTTGCACTCAGCTGAACATTCCTCTTTGGAGCAAACAGAGCCTATCTCCTCCTTGAGAACTATGATTTTCAATAAGCACTCCGTTCCAAAACTAGCTGAATTCTCACAGGGGAAAACTGTTCTAGATGATCCTGCTTCTACCACTGATGCTTGTCTTTGGACAGATACTTGTGTTTCTTTCAACTCAGCTGAACAGGCCTATTTGGAACGAACAGAGTCCACCACCAGTTTCAAAAACACACCTTGCAGGAAATATTCCTTTCAAAAACTAACTCATTTCTCACAGGGAAACAATGTACTAGATTCGGCAGCTTCCAGCATAGATTATTTCCTTGGGAGTGATTCTTGTTTTTGTTCAACTTAGCTGAATTAGGCCTATTGGAGCAAACGTTTCCATTCTCCAACAGGAAAGTGTGATTTGCAGGAGATATTCCTTTCACAAACTAATTCCATTCTCACAGGGAAACAATGTGCTAGATTCTCCTGCTTCTAACACAGATCGTAGACCTTATAGAGTTACGTGTGTTTCTTCAACATAGCTCAATAGGCCTATTTGAAACAAAGAGAGCGTATCTACCCCTAGAAACGCCTAAGTTGAATGAATTATTCCTTTCAAAACTTAACTCAGTTCTCACAGTGAAACAAAGTGCTACATGTTGCAGCATCTAGCATAGATGATTTTCTTTGGAGAGGTACATGTGTTTCTTCAATTCAGCTTTTTAGGCCTATTTCGAGCAAACGCTGCTTATCTCCACAATGAGAACTGTGATTTGCAGGAAGTATTCCTTTCAAAAAGTAACTCAATTCTCCCAGGGAAACAATGTGCTAAGGGATCCTTCAAGTAACATAGATGGTTTTCTTTGGAGAGATACATGTCTTTCTTCAAGTTAGTTGAATTGTCCTACTTGGAGCAAACAGAACCTACTTCCCCCTTGAAATATCTAGTTGTAGGAAGTATTCCTTTGAAAAACTAACTCAATTCTCACAGGGAAACCATGTGCTAGATGCTCCTGCTTCTAACCCAAAGGGTTCTCTTTCAAGGGATACATGTGTTTTGTCAACTTCTCTGTATAGGCCTCTTTGGAAGAAGATGAGGCTTTTTCCACCTTGAAAACTGTAATTTGCGGGAAACATTTCTTTCCAAAACTAACTCAGTTCTCCTAGGGAAACAATGTGCTAGATGTTCCTGCTTCTACAACACATGAGTTTCTTTCAAGAGATACATGCGTTTCTTCATCTCAGTTGAATAGGCTTATTTGGAACTACATGAGCTTTACTCCACTTTGAAAACCATCATTTGCAGGATGGATAGTTTTTGAAAAGTAACTCAGTTCTCACAGGGAAACAATGCACTAGATGCTCATTCTTTTCACTCTGAAGGTTTTCTTCCACAGATACACATATTTCATCACTTAGCTGAATAGGCCTTTTTGGATCAAAGTTATCTCCACCTTGAAAACTATGATTGGCTTAAGTATGACTTTGAAAAACTAACTCAATTCTCATACCGAAACAAGTATTTGATTCAGGAAGCTTCTAACATGGAGGCATTTCTTCTGAGAGATACATGTATTCCTTCACTCATGTCATAGGCCTATTCAGAGCAAACAGAGACTATCTCCACCTTGAAAACGGTGATTTGCATGATGTACTTCTCTCAAAACCTAACTCAATACTCACAGGGAAAGAAAGTGTTACATGCTCCAGCTAGTAACGTAGATGGTTTCCTTTGGAAAGATACATGTATTTCTTCAACTCACTTGCATAGGCCTGTTTTGAGCAACCTGAGCCTATCTCCATGACGAAACATCTAAGTTGCAAGAAGTATTCCTTTCCAAAACTAACTTGGTTTTCACAGGGACATAATGCACTAAATGCTCCACCTTCTAAAATAGATGCTTTTCTTTAGAGATATACATGTGTTTCTTTGAACAGAGCTGAATAGGACTATTTGGAGCAAATGGAGCCTATGTCCATCTTGGAAACTATGACTTGCATGAAGTGTTCCTTTCAAAAACTAACTCAGTTCTCACAGGGAAACATAGTACTACACGCTGCACCTACTAATGCAGATGGTATTCTTTGGAGAGATACGTGTGTCACTTTATCTCTGCTGAAGACGCGTGTTTTTAGAAAACAGAGCCTATCTCCACCTTGAAACACCTAAGTTCCCAAAAGCAATTTTTCAAAATCTAACTAAATTCTCACATGGAGGAAATGTTCTAGATGCTCCTGCTTCTAACACAGATGGTTTTCTTTGGAGAGATGCCTGTGTGTCCTCAACTCAGATGAATAGGCTTATTTGGTTGTCCACTTTCAAAACCCACATTGAAGGAAGTATTCCTTTCAAAAAGTAACTCAACTCTCACAGTGAAACAATGTGCTAGATGCTCCGGCTTCTAGCCCTGATGGATTTCTTTCGAGAGATACATGTGTTTCTTCAACTTAGCTGAATAGGCCTATTTGGTTCACATGAGCCTTTCTCCACCATGAACACAATGTTTTCCAGGAAACATTCCTTTCGAAAACTAACTCAATTCGCCCAGGGAATCAATCTGCAACATGCTGCATCTTCGAACATCAATAGCTTCTCTGGACAGATTCATGAGATTCCACAACTCAGCTGACTACTCCTTATTGGAAGAAAATGAACCATTCTCCAACATGAAAACTACATTTGCAGGGTGTATTCCTTTCCAACACTTACTCACTTCTCATAGGGAATCAATCTGCCACAAGCTGCAGCTTCTAACATAAATAGTTTTCTTCAGAGAGATACATGTCTTTCTTTACTTCAGCAGAATAAGCTCCTTTAGAGCAACAGGAGGCTTACTCCACCTTGAAAACTATGATTTATAGGAAGTATTTCTTTCAAAAACTAACTCAATTCTCACAGTGAACAACGAGCTAGATGCTCCTGCTTCTAACACAGTTACTTTTCTCTCAGGATATACATGGGCTTCTTCAACTCAGCTGAATAGGCCTACTTGGAGCAACATAAGCCTTCCTCCACCTTGAAAACTGTGATTTGCAGGAAGTATTCCTTTCCAAAACGAACTCAACTCCCACAGAGAAACAATGTAGTAGATGCTGCAGCTTCGAACATAGATGGCTTTCTTTGGAGAGATACATTTCTTCAACTCAGCTGAATAAGCCTATTTGGAATGAAGAGAGCTTATCACCACTTTGAAAACTCCACGTTGCAGGAAGTATTCCTTTCCAAAAGTAACTCAACTCTCACAGGGAAAGTATGTGCTAGGTGCTCCTGCTTCTAACACTGATGGTTGTTTTTGGACAGTTGAATGTGCTTCTTAAACTCAGCTGAATAGGCCTATCTGGAACAAAATGATCTTTTCCCCACCTTTAAAAGTCTGATTTGCAGGAAGTATTACTTTCAAATCTAACTCATCCCTCACAGGGAAACACTGTGCTGGAGGCTGCGGTTTATAACACGCATGGATTTCTTTGGAGAGATACATGTGTTTCTTCATCTCAGCTGAAGAGGCCTATTTGGAACAAAATAAGCCTTTTTACACCATGAAATCTATGATTTGTAGGAGCTATTCCTTTCAAAAAGTAACTCAGCTCTCACAGAGAAACAATGTGCTACCTGCTGCAGCTTCTAACATTGATGGTTTTCTTTTGCGGGGTACATGTGTTTCTTGCACTCAGCTGAACATTCCTCTTTGGAGCAAACAGAGCCTATCTCCACCTTGAGAACTATGATTTTCAATAAGCACTCCGTTCCAAAACTAGCTGAATTCTCACAGGGGAAAACTGTTCTAGATGATCCTGCTTCTACCACTGATGCTTGTCTTTGGACAGATACTTGTGTTTCTTTCAACTCAGCTGAACAGGCCTATTTGGAACGAACAGAGTCCACCACCAGTTTCAAAAACACACCTTGCAGGAAATATTCCTTTCAAAAACTAACTCATTTCTCACAGGGAAACAATGTACTAGATTCGGCAGCTTCCAGCATAGATTATTTCCTTGGGAGTGATTCTTGTTTTTGTTCAACTTAGCTGAATTAGGCCTATTGGAGCAAACGTTTCCATTCTCCAACAGGAAAGTGTGATTTGCAGGAGATATTCCTTTCACAAACTAATTCCATTCTCACAGGGAAACAATGTGCTAGATTCTCCTGCTTCTAACACAGATCGTAGACCTTATAGAGTTACGTGTGTTTCTTCAACATAGCTCAATAGGCCTATTTGAAACAAAGAGAGCGTATCTACCCCTAGAAACGCCTAAGTTGAATGAATTATTCCTTTCAAAACTTAACTCAGTTCTCACAGTGAAACAAAGTGCTACATGTTGCAGCATCTAGCATAGATGATTTTCTTTGGAGAGGTACATGTGTTTCTTCAATTCAGCTTTTTAGGCCTATTTCGAGCAAACGCTGCTTATCTCCACAATGAGAACTGTGATTTGCAGGAAGTATTCCTTTCAAAAAGTAACTCAATTCTCCCAGGGAAACAATGTGCTAAGGGATCCTTCAAGTAACATAGATGGTTTTCTTTGGAGAGATACATGTCTTTCTTCAAGTTAGTTGAATTGTCCTACTTGGAGCAAACAGAACCTACTTCCCCCTTGAAATATCTAGTTGTAGGAAGTATTCCTTTGAAAAACTAACTCAATTCTCACAGGGAAACCATGTGCTAGATGCTCCTGCTTCTAACCCAAAGGGTTCTCTTTCAAGGGATACATGTGTTTTGTCAACTTCTCTGTATAGGCCTCTTTGGAAGAAGATGAGGCTTTTTCCACCTTGAAAACTGTAATTTGCGGGAAACATTTCTTTCCAAAACTAACTCAGTTCTCCTAGGGAAACAATGTGCTAGATGTTCCTGCTTCTACAACACATGAGTTTCTTTCAAGAGATACATGCGTTTCTTCATCTCAGTTGAATAGGCTTATTTGGAACTACATGAGCTTTACTCCACTTTGAAAACCATCATTTGCAGGATGGATAGTTTTTGAAAAGTAACTCAGTTCTCACAGGGAAACAATGCACTAGATGCTCATTCTTTTCACTCTGAAGGTTTTCTTCCACAGATACACATATTTCATCACTTAGCTGAATAGGCCTTTTTGGATCAAAGTTATCTCCACCTTGAAAACTATGATTGGCTTAAGTATGACTTTGAAAAACTAACTCAATTCTCATACCGAAACAAGTATTTGATTCAGGAAGCTTCTAACATGGATGCATTTCTTCTGAGAGATACATGTATTCCTTCACTCATGTCATAGGCCTATTCAGAGCAAACAGAGACTATCTCCACCTTGAAAACGGTGATTTGCATGATGTACTTCTCTCAAAACCTAACTCAATACTCACAGGGAAAGAAAGTGTTACATGCTCCAGCTAGTAACGTAGATGGTTTCCTTTGGAAAGATACATGTATTTCTTCAACTCACTTGCATAGGCCTGTTTTGAGCAACCTGAGCCTATCTCCATGACGAAACATCTAAGTTGCAAGAAGTATTCCTTTCCAAAACTAACTTGGTTTTCACAGGGACATAATGCACTAAATGCTCCACCTTCTAAAATAGATGCTTTTCTTTAGAGATATACATGTGTTTCTTTGAACAGAGCTGAATAGGACTATTTGGAGCAAATGGAGCCTATGTCCATCTTGGAAACTATGACTTGCATGAAGTGTTCCTTTCAAAAACTAACTCAGTTCTCACAGGGAAACATAGTACTACACGCTGCACCTACTAATGCAGATGGTATTCTTTGGAGAGATACGTGTGTCACTTTATCTCTGCTGAAGAGGCGTGTTTTTAGAAAACAGAGCCTATCTCCACCTTGAAACACCTAAGTTCCCAAAAGCAATTTTTCAAAATCTAACTAAATTCTCACATGGAGGAAATGTTCTAGATGCTCCTGCTTCTAACACAGATGGTTTTCGTTGGAGAGATGCCTGTGTGTCCTCAACTCAGATGAATAGGCTTATTTGGTTGTCCACTTTCAAAACCCACATTGAAGGAAGTATTCCTTTCAAAAAGTAACTCAACTCTCACAGTGAAACAATGTGCTAGATGCTCCGGCTTCTAGCCCTGATGGATTTCTTTCGAGAGATACATGTGTTTCTTCAACTTAGCTGAATAGGCCTATTTGGTTCACATGAGCCTTTCTCCACCATGAACACAATGTTTTCCAGGAAACATTCCTTTCGAAAACTAACTCAATTCGCCCAGGGAATCAATCTGCAACATGCTGCATCTTCGAACATCAATAGCTTCTCTGGACAGATTCATGAGATTCCACAACTCAGCTGACTACTCCTTATTGGAAGAAAATGAACCATTCTCCAACATGAAAACTACATTTGCAGGGTGTATTCCTTTCCAACACTTACTCACTTCTCATAGGGAATCAATCTGCCACAAGCTGCAGCTTCTAACATAAATAGTTTTCTTCAGAGAGATACATGTCTTTCTTTACTTCAGCAGAATAAGCTCCTTTAGAGCAACAGGAGGCTTACTCCACCTTGAAAACTATGATTTATAGGAAGTATTTCTTTCAAAAACTAACTCAATTCTCACAGTGAACAACGAGCTAGATGCTCCTGCTTCTAACACAGTTACTTTTCTCTCAGGATATACATGGGCTTCTTCAACTCAGCTGAATAGGCCTACTTGGAGCAACATAAGCCTTCCTCCACCTTGAAAACTGTGATTTGCAGGAAGTATTCCTTTCCAAAACGAACTCAACTCCCACAGAGAAACAATGTAGTAGATGCTGCAGCTTCGAACATAGATGGCTTTCTTTGGAGAGATACATTTCTTCAACTCAGCTGAATAAGCCTATTTGGAATGAAGAGAGCTTATCACCACTTTGAAAACTCCACGTTGCAGGAAGTATTCCTTTCCAAAAGTAACTCAACTCTCACAGGGAAAGTATGTGCTAGGTGCTCCTGCTTCTAACACTGATGGTTGTTTTTGGACAGTTGAATGTGCTTCTTAAACTCAGCTGAATAGGCCTATCTGGAACAAAATGATCTTTTCCCCACCTTTAAAAGTCTGATTTGCAGGAAGTATTACTTTCAAATCTAACTCATCCCTCACAGGGAAACACTGTGCTGGAGGCTGCGGTTTATAACACGCATGGATTTCTTTGGAGAGATACATGTGTTTCTTCATCTCAGCTGAAGAGGCCTATTTGGAACAAAATAAGCCTTTTTACACCATGAAATCTATGATTTGTAGGAGCTATTCCTTTCAAAAAGTAACTCAGCTCTCACAGAGAAACAATGTGCTACCTGCTGCAGCTTCTAACATTGATGGTTTTCTTTTGCGGGGTACATGTGTTTCTTGCACTCAGCTGAACATTCCTCTTTGGAGCAAACAGAGCCTATCTCCACCTTGAGAACTATGATTTTCAATAAGCACTCCGTTCCAAAACTAGCTGAATTCTCACAGGGGAAAACTGTTCTAGATGATCCTGCTTCTACCACTGATGCTTGTCTTTGGACAGATACTTGTGTTTCTTTCAACTCAGCTGAACAGGCCTATTTGGAACGAACAGAGTCCACCACCAGTTTCAAAAACACACCTTGCAGGAAATATTCCTTTCAAAAACTAACTCATTTCTCACAGGGAAACAATGTACTAGATTCGGCAGCTTCCAGCATACATTATTTCCTTGGGAGTGATTCTTGTTTTTGTTCAACTTAGCTGAATTAGGCCTATTGGAGCAAACGTTTCCATTCTCCAACAGGAAAGTGTGATTTGCAGGAGATATTCCTTTCACAAACTAATTCCATTCTCACAGGGAAACAATGTGCTAGATTCTCCTGCTTCTAACACAGATCGTAGACCTTATAGAGTTACGTGTGTTTCTTCAACATAGCTCAATAGGCCTATTTGAAACAAAGAGAGCGTATCTACCCCTAGAAACGCCTAAGTTGAATGAATTATTCCTTTCAAAACTTAACTCAGTTCTCACAGTGAAACAAAGTGCTACATGTTGCAGCATCTAGCATAGATGATTTTCTTTGGAGAGGTACATGTGTTTCTTCAATTCAGCTTTTTAGGCCTATTTCGAGCAAACGCTGCTTATCTCCACAATGAGAACTGTGATTTGCAGGAAGTATTCCTTTCAAAAAGTAACTCAATTCTCCCAGGGAAACAATGTGCTAAGGGATCCTTCAAGTAACATAGATGGTTTTCTTTGGAGAGATACATGTCTTTCTTGAAGTTAGTTGAATTGTCCTACTTGGAGCAAACAGAACCTACTTCCCCCTTGAAATATCTAGTTGTAGGAAGTATTCCTTTGAAAAACTAACTCAATTCTCACAGGGAAACCATGTGCTAGATGCTCCTGCTTCTAACCCAAAGGGTTCTCTTTCAAGGGATACATGTGTTTTGTCAACTTCTCTGTATAGGCCTCTTTGGAAGAAGATGAGGCTTTTTCCACCTTGAAAACTGTAATTTGCGGGAAACATTTCTTTCCAAAACTAACTCAGTTCTCCTAGGGAAACAATGTGCTAGATGTTCCTGCTTCTACAACACATGAGTTTCTTTCAAGAGATACATGCGTTTCTTCATCTCAGTTGAATAGGCTTATTTGGAACTACATGAGCTTTACTCCACTTTGAAAACCATCATTTGCAGGATGGATAGTTTTTGAAAAGTAACTCAGTTCTCACAGGGAAACAATGCACTAGATGCTCATTCTTTTCACTCTGAAGGTTTTCTTCCACAGATACACATATTTCATCACTTAGCTGAATAGGCCTTTTTGGATCAAAGTTATCTCCACCTTGAAAACTATGATTGGCTTAAGTATGACTTTGAAAAACTAACTCAATTCTCATACCGAAACAAGTATTTGATTCAGGAAGCTTCTAACATGGAGGCATTTCTTCTGAGAGATACATGTATTCCTTCACTCATGTCATAGGCCTATTCAGAGCAAACAGAGACTATCTCCACCTTGAAAACGGTGATTTGCATGATGTACTTCTCTCAAAACCTAACTCAATACTCACAGGGAAAGAAAGTGTTACATGCTCCAGCTAGTAACGTAGATGGTTTCCTTTGGAAAGATACATGTATTTCTTCAACTCACTTGCATAGGCCTGTTTTGAGCAACCTGAGCCTATCTCCATGACGAAACATCTAAGTTGCAAGAAGTATTCCTTTCCAAAACTAACTTGGTTTTCACAGGGACATAATGCACTAAATGCTCCACCTTCTAAAATAGATGCTTTTCTTTAGAGATATACATGTGTTTCTTTGAACAGAGCTGAATAGGACTATTTGGAGCAAATGGAGCCTATGTCCATCTTGGAAACTATGACTTGCATGAAGTGTTCCTTTCAAAAACTAACTCAGTTCTCACAGGGAAACATAGTACTACACGCTGCACCTACTAATGCAGATGGTATTCTTTGGAGAGATACGTGTGTCACTTTATCTCTGCTGAAGAGGCGTGTTTTTAGAAAACAGAGCCTATCTCCACCTTGAAACACCTAAGTTCCCAAAAGCAATTTTTCAAAATCTAACTAAATTCTCACATGGAGGAAATGTTCTAGATGCTCCTGCTTCTAACACAGATGGTTTTCGTTGGAGAGATGCCTGTGTGTCCTCAACTCAGATGAATAGGCTTATTTGGTTGTCCACTTTCAAAACCCACATTGAAGGAAGTATTCCTTTCAAAAAGTAACTCAACTCTCACAGTGAAACAATGTGCTAGATGCTCCGGCTTCTAGCCCTGATGGATTTCTTTCGAGAGATACATGTGTTTCTTCAACTTAGCTGAATAGGCCTATTTGGTTCACATGAGCCTTTCTCCACCATGAACACAATGTTTTCCAGGAAACATTCCTTTCGAAAACTAACTCAATTCGCCCAGGGAATCAATCTGCAACATGCTGCATCTTCGAACATCAATAGCTTCTCTGGACAGATTCATGAGATTCCACAACTCAGCTGACTACTCCTTATTGGAAGAAAATGAACCATTCTCCAACATGAAAACTACATTTGCAGGGTGTATTCCTTTCCAACACTTACTCACTTCTCATAGGGAATCAATCTGCCACAAGCTGCAGCTTCTAACATAAATAGTTTTCTTCAGAGAGATACATGTCTTTCTTTACTTCAGCAGAATAAGCTCCTTTAGAGCAACAGGAGGCTTACTCCACCTTGAAAACTATGATTTATAGGAAGTATTTCTTTCAAAAACTAACTCAATTCTCACAGTGAACAACGAGCTAGATGCTCCTGCTTCTAACACAGTTACTTTTCTCTCAGGATATACATGGGCTTCTTCAACTCAGCTGAATAGGCCTACTTGGAGCAACATAAGCCTTCCTCCACCTTGAAAACTGTGATTTGCAGGAAGTATTCCTTTCCAAAACGAACTCAACTCCCACAGAGAAACAATGTAGTAGATGCTGCAGCTTCGAACATAGATGGCTTTCTTTGGAGAGATACATTTCTTCAACTCAGCTGAATAAGCCTATTTGGAATGAAGAGAGCTTATCACCACTTTGAAAACTCCACGTTGCAGGAAGTATTCCTTTCCAAAAGTAACTCAACTCTCACAGGGAAAGTATGTGCTAGGTGCTCCTGCTTCTAACACTGATGGTTGTTTTTGGACAGTTGAATGTGCTTCTTAAACTCAGCTGAATAGGCCTATCTGGAACAAAATGATCTTTTCCCCACCTTTAAAAGTCTGATTTGCAGGAAGTATTACTTTCAAATCTAACTCATCCCTCACAGGGAAACACTGTGCTGGAGGCTGCGGTTTATAACACGCATGGATTTCTTTGGAGAGATACATGTGTTTCTTCATCTCAGCTGAAGAGGCCTATTTGGAACAAAATAAGCCTTTTTACACCATGAAATCTATGATTTGTAGGAGCTATTCCTTTCAAAAAGTAACTCAGCTCTCACAGAGAAACAATGTGCTACCTGCTGCAGCTTCTAACATTGATGGTTTTCTTTTGCGGGGTACATGTGTTTCTTGCACTCAGCTGAACATTCCTCTTTGGAGCAAACAGAGCCTATCTCCACCTTGAGAACTATGATTTTCAATAAGCACTCCGTTCCAAAACTAGCTGAATTCTCACAGGGGAAAACTGTTCTAGATGATCCTGCTTCTACCACTGATGCTTGTCTTTGGACAGATACTTGTGTTTCTTTCAACTCAGCTGAACAGGCCTATTTGGAACGAACAGAGTCCACCACCAGTTTCAAAAACACACCTTGCAGGAAATATTCCTTTCAAAAACTAACTCATTTCTCACAGGGAAACAATGTACTAGATTCGGCAGCTTCCAGCATACATTATTTCCTTGGGAGTGATTCTTGTTTTTGTTCAACTTAGCTGAATTAGGCCTATTGGAGCAAACGTTTCCATTCTCCAACAGGAAAGTGTGATTTGCAGGAGATATTCCTTTCACAAACTAATTCCATTCTCACAGGGAAACAATGTGCTAGATTCTCCTGCTTCTAACACAGATCGTAGACCTTATAGAGTTACGTGTGTTTCTTCAACATAGCTCAATAGGCCTATTTGAAACAAAGAGAGCGTATCTACCCCTAGAAACGCCTAAGTTGAATGAATTATTCCTTTCAAAACTTAACTCAGTTCTCACAGTGAAACAAAGTGCTACATGTTGCAGCATCTAGCATAGATGATTTTCTTTGGAGAGGTACATGTGTTTCTTCAATTCAGCTTTTTAGGCCTATTTCGAGCAAACGCTGCTTATCTCCACAATGAGAACTGTGATTTGCAGGAAGTATTCCTTTCAAAAAGTAACTCAATTCTCCCAGGGAAACAATGTGCTAAGGGATCCTTCAAGTAACATAGATGGTTTTCTTTGGAGAGATACATGTCTTTCTTGAAGTTAGTTGAATTGTCCTACTTGGAGCAAACAGAACCTACTTCCCCCTTGAAATATCTAGTTGTAGGAAGTATTCCTTTGAAAAACTAACTCAATTCTCACAGGGAAACCATGTGCTAGATGCTCCTGCTTCTAACCCAAAGGGTTCTCTTTCAAGGGATACATGTGTTTTGTCAACTTCTCTGTATAGGCCTCTTTGGAAGAAGATGAGGCTTTTTCCACCTTGAAAACTGTAATTTGCGGGAAACATTTCTTTCCAAAACTAACTCAGTTCTCCTAGGGAAACAATGTGCTAGATGTTCCTGCTTCTACAACACATGAGTTTCTTTCAAGAGATACATGCGTTTCTTCATCTCAGTTGAATAGGCTTATTTGGAACTACATGAGCTTTACTCCACTTTGAAAACCATCATTTGCAGGATGGATAGTTTTTGAAAAGTAACTCAGTTCTCACAGGGAAACAATGCACTAGATGCTCATTCTTTTCACTCTGAAGGTTTTCTTCCACAGATACACATATTTCATCACTTAGCTGAATAGGCCTTTTTGGATCAAAGTTATCTCCACCTTGAAAACTATGATTGGCTTAAGTATGACTTTGAAAAACTAACTCAATTCTCATACCGAAACAAGTATTTGATTCAGGAAGCTTCTAACATGGAGGCATTTCTTCTGAGAGATACATGTATTCCTTCACTCATGTCATAGGCCTATTCAGAGCAAACAGAGACTATCTCCACCTTGAAAACGGTGATTTGCATGATGTACTTCTCTCAAAACCTAACTCAATACTCACAGGGAAAGAAAGTGTTACATGCTCCAGCTAGTAACGTAGATGGTTTCCTTTGGAAAGATACATGTATTTCTTCAACTCACTTGCATAGGCCTGTTTTGAGCAACCTGAGCCTATCTCCATGACGAAACATCTAAGTTGCAAGAAGTATTCCTTTCCAAAACTAACTTGGTTTTCACAGGGACATAATGCACTAAATGCTCCACCTTCTAAAATAGATGCTTTTCTTTAGAGATATACATGTGTTTCTTTGAACAGAGCTGAATAGGACTATTTGGAGCAAATGGAGCCTATGTCCATCTTGGAAACTATGACTTGCATGAAGTGTTCCTTTCAAAAACTAACTCAGTTCTCACAGGGAAACATAGTACTACACGCTGCACCTACTAATGCAGATGGTATTCTTTGGAGAGATACGTGTGTCACTTTATCTCTGCTGAAGAGGCGTGTTTTTAGAAAACAGAGCCTATCTCCACCTTGAAACACCTAAGTTCCCAAAAGCAATTTTTCAAAATCTAACTAAATTCTCACATGGAGGAAATGTTCTAGATGCTCCTGCTTCTAACACAGATGGTTTTCGTTGGAGAGATGCCTGTGTGTCCTCAACTCAGATGAATAGGCTTATTTGGTTGTCCACTTTCAAAACCCACATTGAAGGAAGTATTCCTTTCAAAAAGTAACTCAACTCTCACAGTGAAACAATGTGCTAGATGCTCCGGCTTCTAGCCCTGATGGATTTCTTTCGAGAGATACATGTGTTTCTTCAACTTAGCTGAATAGGCCTATTTGGTTCACATGAGCCTTTCTCCACCATGAACACAATGTTTTCCAGGAAACATTCCTTTCGAAAACTAACTCAATTCGCCCAGGGAATCAATCTGCAACATGCTGCATCTTCGAACATCAATAGCTTCTCTGGACAGATTCATGAGATTCCACAACTCAGCTGACTACTCCTTATTGGAAGAAAATGAACCATTCTCCAACATGAAAACTACATTTGCAGGGTGTATTCCTTTCCAACACTTACTCACTTCTCATAGGGAATCAATCTGCCACAAGCTGCAGCTTCTAACATAAATAGTTTTCTTCAGAGAGATACATGTCTTTCTTTACTTCAGAAGAATAAGCTCCTTTAGAGCAACAGGAGGCTTACTCCACCTTGAAAACTATGATTTATAGGAAGTATTTCTTTCAAAAACTAACTCAATTCTCACAGTGAACAACGAGCTAGATGCTCCTGCTTCTAACACAGTTACTTTTCTCTCAGGATATACATGGGCTTCTTCAACTCAGCTGAATAGGCCTACTTGGAGCAACATAAGCCTTCCTCCACCTTGAAAACTGTGATTTGCAGGAAGTATTCCTTTCCAAAACGAACTCAACTCCCACAGAGAAACAATGTAGTAGATGCTGCAGCTTCGAACATAGATGGCTTTCTTTGGAGAGATACATTTCTTCAACTCAGCTGAATAAGCCTATTTGGAATGAAGAGAGCTTATCACCACTTTGAAAACTCCACGTTGCAGGAAGTATTCCTTTCCAAAAGTAACTCAACTCTCACAGGGAAAGTATGTGCTAGGTGCTCCTGCTTCTAACACTGATGGTTGTTTTTGGACAGTTGAATGTGCTTCTTAAACTCAGCTGAATAGGCCTATCTGGAACAAAATGATCTTTTCCCCACCTTTAAAAGTCTGATTTGCAGGAAGTATTACTTTCAAATCTAACTCATCCCTCACAGGGAAACACTGTGCTGGAGGCTGCGGTTTATAACACGCATGGATTTCTTTGGAGAGATACATGTGTTTCTTCATCTCAGCTGAAGAGGCCTATTTGGAACAAAATAAGCCTTTTTACACCATGAAATCTATGATTTGTAGGAGCTATTCCTTTCAAAAAGTAACTCAGCTCTCACAGAGAAACAATGTGCTACCTGCTGCAGCTTCTAACATTGATGGTTTTCTTTTGCGGGGTACATGTGTTTCTTGCACTCAGCTGAACATTCCTCTTTGGAGCAAACAGAGCCTATCTCCACCTTGAGAACTATGATTTTCAATAAGCACTCCGTTCCAAAACTAGCTGAATTCTCACAGGGGAAAACTGTTCTAGATGATCCTGCTTCTACCACTGATGCTTGTCTTTGGACAGATACTTGTGTTTCTTTCAACTCAGCTGAACAGGCCTATTTGGAACGAACAGAGTCCACCACCAGTTTCAAAAACACACCTTGCAGGAAATATTCCTTTCAAAAACTAACTCATTTCTCACAGGGAAACAATGTACTAGATTCGGCAGCTTCCAGCATACATTATTTCCTTGGGAGTGATTCTTGTTTTTGTTCAACTTAGCTGAATTAGGCCTATTGGAGCAAACGTTTCCATTCTCCAACAGGAAAGTGTGATTTGCAGG
This sequence comes from Castor canadensis, assembly GCF_047511655.1. Lineage (NCBI taxonomy): Eukaryota > Metazoa > Chordata > Mammalia > Rodentia > Castoridae > Castor > Castor canadensis. The sequence continues at coordinate 70,368,097 of NC_133389.1, forward strand.
AGATATTCCTTTCACAAACTAATTCCATTCTCACAGGGAAACAATGTGCTAGATTCTCCTGCTTCTAACACAGATCGTAGACCTTATAGAGTTACGTGTGTTTCTTCAACATAGCTCAATAGGCCTATTTGAAACAAAGAGAGCGTATCTACCCCTAGAAACGCCTAAGTTGAATGAATTATTCCTTTCAAAACTTAACTCAGTTCTCACAGTGAAACAAAGTGCTACATGTTGCAGCATCTAGCATAGATGATTTTCTTTGGAGAGGTACATGTGTTTCTTCAATTCAGCTTTTTAGGCCTATTTCGAGCAAACGCTGCTTATCTCCACAATGAGAACTGTGATTTGCAGGAAGTATTCCTTTCAAAAAGTAACTCAATTCTCCCAGGGAAACAATGTGCTAAGGGATCCTTCAAGTAACATAGATGGTTTTCTTTGGAGAGATACATGTCTTTCTTGAAGTTAGTTGAATTGTCCTACTTGGAGCAAACAGAACCTACTTCCCCCTTGAAATATCTAGTTGTAGGAAGTATTCCTTTGAAAAACTAACTCAATTCTCACAGGGAAACCATGTGCTAGATGCTCCTGCTTCTAACCCAAAGGGTTCTCTTTCAAGGGATACATGTGTTTTGTCAACTTCTCTGTATAGGCCTCTTTGGAAGAAGATGAGGCTTTTTCCACCTTGAAAACTGTAATTTGCGGGAAACATTTCTTTCCAAAACTAACTCAGTTCTCCTAGGGAAACAATGTGCTAGATGTTCCTGCTTCTACAACACATGAGTTTCTTTCAAGAGATACATGCGTTTCTTCATCTCAGTTGAATAGGCTTATTTGGAACTACATGAGCTTTACTCCACTTTGAAAACCATCATTTGCAGGATGGATAGTTTTTGAAAAGTAACTCAGTTCTCACAGGGAAACAATGCACTAGATGCTCATTCTTTTCACTCTGAAGGTTTTCTTCCACAGATACACATATTTCATCACTTAGCTGAATAGGCCTTTTTGGATCAAAGTTATCTCCACCTTGAAAACTATGATTGGCTTAAGTATGACTTTGAAAAACTAACTCAATTCTCATACCGAAACAAGTATTTGATTCAGGAAGCTTCTAACATGGAGGCATTTCTTCTGAGAGATACATGTATTCCTTCACTCATGTCATAGGCCTATTCAGAGCAAACAGAGACTATCTCCACCTTGAAAACGGTGATTTGCATGATGTACTTCTCTCAAAACCTAACTCAATACTCACAGGGAAAGAAAGTGTTACATGCTCCAGCTAGTAACGTAGATGGTTTCCTTTGGAAAGATACATGTATTTCTTCAACTCACTTGCATAGGCCTGTTTTGAGCAACCTGAGCCTATCTCCATGACGAAACATCTAAGTTGCAAGAAGTATTCCTTTCCAAAACTAACTTGGTTTTCACAGGGACATAATGCACTAAATGCTCCACCTTCTAAAATAGATGCTTTTCTTTAGAGATATACATGTGTTTCTTTGAACAGAGCTGAATAGGACTATTTGGAGCAAATGGAGCCTATGTCCATCTTGGAAACTATGACTTGCATGAAGTGTTCCTTTCAAAAACTAACTCAGTTCTCACAGGGAAACATAGTACTACACGCTGCACCTACTAATGCAGATGGTATTCTTTGGAGAGATACGTGTGTCACTTTATCTCTGCTGAAGAGGCGTGTTTTTAGAAAACAGAGCCTATCTCCACCTTGAAACACCTAAGTTCCCAAAAGCAATTTTTCAAAATCTAACTAAATTCTCACATGGAGGAAATGTTCTAGATGCTCCTGCTTCTAACACAGATGGTTTTCTTTGGAGAGATGCCTGTGTGTCCTCAACTCAGATGAATAGGCTTATTTGGTTGTCCACTTTCAAAACCCACATTGAAGGAAGTATTCCTTTCAAAAAGTAACTCAACTCTCACAGTGAAACAATGTGCTAGATGCTCCGGCTTCTAGCCCTGATGGATTTCTTTCGAGAGATACATGTGTTTCTTCAACTTAGCTGAATAGGCCTATTTGGTTCACATGAGCCTTTCTCCACCATGAACACAATGTTTTCCAGGAAACATTCCTTTCGAAAACTAACTCAATTCGCCCAGGGAATCAATCTGCAACATGCTGCATCTTCGAACATCAATAGCTTCTCTGGACAGATTCATGAGATTCCACAACTCAGCTGACTACTCCTTATTGGAAGAAAATGAACCATTCTCCAACATGAAAACTACATTTGCAGGGTGTATTCCTTTCCAACACTTACTCACTTCTCATAGGGAATCAATCTGCCACAAGCTGCAGCTTCTAACATAAATAGTTTTCTTCAGAGAGATACATGTCTTTCTTTACTTCAGCAGAATAAGCTCCTTTAGAGCAACAGGAGGCTTACTCCACCTTGAAAACTATGATTTATAGGAAGTATTTCTTTCAAAAACTAACTCAATTCTCACAGTGAACAACGAGCTAGATGCTCCTGCTTCTAACACAGTTACTTTTCTCTCAGGATATACATGGGCTTCTTCAACTCAGCTGAATAGGCCTACTTGGAGCAACATAAGCCTTCCTCCACCTTGAAAACTGTGATTTGCAGGAAGTATTCCTTTCCAAAACGAACTCAACTCCCACAGAGAAACAATGTAGTAGATGCTGCAGCTTCGAACATAGATGGCTTTCTTTGGAGAGATACATTTCTTCAACTCAGCTGAATAAGCCTATTTGGAATGAAGAGAGCTTATCACCACTTTGAAAACTCCACGTTGCAGGAAGTATTCCTTTCCAAAAGTAACTCAACTCTCACAGGGAAAGTATGTGCTAGGTGCTCCTGCTTCTAACACTGATGGTTGTTTTTGGACAGTTGAATGTGCTTCTTAAACTCAGCTGAATAGGCCTATCTGGAACAAAATGATCTTTTCCCCACCTTTAAAAGTCTGATTTGCAGGAAGTATTACTTTCAAATCTAACTCATCCCTCACAGGGAAACACTGTGCTGGAGGCTGCGGTTTATAACACGCATGGATTTCTTTGGAGAGATACATGTGTTTCTTCATCTCAGCTGAAGAGGCCTATTTGGAACAAAATAAGCCTTTTTACACCATGAAATCTATGATTTGTAGGAGCTATTCCTTTCAAAAAGTAACTCAGCTCTCACAGAGAAACAATGTGCTACCTGCTGCAGCTTCTAACATTGATGGTTTTCTTTTGCGGGGTACATGTGTTTCTTGCACTCAGCTGAACATTCCTCTTTGGAGCAAACAGAGCCTATCTCCACCTTGAGAACTATGATTTTCAATAAGCACTCCGTTCCAAAACTAGCTGAATTCTCACAGGGGAAAACTGTTCTAGATGATCCTGCTTCTACCACTGATGCTTGTCTTTGGACAGATACTTGTGTTTCTTTCAACTCAGCTGAACAGGCCTATTTGGAACGAACAGAGTCCACCACCAGTTTCAAAAACACACCTTGCAGGAAATATTCCTTTCAAAAACTAACTCATTTCTCACAGGGAAACAATGTACTAGATTCGGCAGCTTCCAGCATAGATTATTTCCTTGGGAGTGATTCTTGTTTTTGTTCAACTTAGCTGAATTAGGCCTATTGGAGCAAACGTTTCCATTCTCCAACAGGAAAGTGTGATTTGCAGGAGATATTCCTTTCACAAACTAATTCCATTCTCACAGGGAAACAATGTGCTAGATTCTCCTGCTTCTAACACAGATCGTAGACCTTATAGAGTTACGTGTGTTTCTTCAACATAGCTCAATAGGCCTATTTGAAACAAAGAGAGCGTATCTACCCCTAGAAACGCCTAAGTTGAATGAATTATTCCTTTCAAAACTTAACTCAGTTCTCACAGTGAAACAAAGTGCTACATGTTGCAGCATCTAGCATAGATGATTTTCTTTGGAGAGGTACATGTGTTTCTTCAATTCAGCTTTTTAGGCCTATTTCGAGCAAACGCTGCTTATCTCCACAATGAGAACTGTGATTTGCAGGAAGTATTCCTTTCAAAAAGTAACTCAATTCTCCCAGGGAAACAATGTGCTAAGGGATCCTTCAAGTAACATAGATGGTTTTCTTTGGAGAGATACATGTCTTTCTTCAAGTTAGTTGAATTGTCCTACTTGGAGCAAACAGAACCTACTTCCCCCTTGAAATATCTAGTTGTAGGAAGTATTCCTTTGAAAAACTAACTCAATTCTCACAGGGAAACCATGTGCTAGATGCTCCTGCTTCTAACCCAAAGGGTTCTCTTTCAAGGGATACATGTGTTTTGTCAACTTCTCTGTATAGGCCTCTTTGGAAGAAGATGAGGCTTTTTCCACCTTGAAAACTGTAATTTGCGGGAAACATTTCTTTCCAAAACTAACTCAGTTCTCCTAGGGAAACAATGTGCTAGATGTTCCTGCTTCTACAACACATGAGTTTCTTTCAAGAGATACATGCGTTTCTTCATCTCAGTTGAATAGGCTTATTTGGAACTACATGAGCTTTACTCCACTTTGAAAACCATCATTTGCAGGATGGATAGTTTTTGAAAAGTAACTCAGTTCTCACAGGGAAACAATGCACTAGATGCTCATTCTTTTCACTCTGAAGGTTTTCTTCCACAGATACACATATTTCATCACTTAGCTGAATAGGCCTTTTTGGATCAAAGTTATCTCCACCTTGAAAACTATGATTGGCTTAAGTATGACTTTGAAAAACTAACTCAATTCTCATACCGAAACAAGTATTTGATTCAGGAAGCTTCTAACATGGAGGCATTTCTTCTGAGAGATACATGTATTCCTTCACTCATGTCATAGGCCTATTCAGAGCAAACAGAGACTATCTCCACCTTGAAAACGGTGATTTGCATGATGTACTTCTCTCAAAACCTAACTCAATACTCACAGGGAAAGAAAGTGTTACATGCTCCAGCTAGTAACGTAGATGGTTTCCTTTGGAAAGATACATGTATTTCTTCAACTCACTTGCATAGGCCTGTTTTGAGCAACCTGAGCCTATCTCCATGACGAAACATCTAAGTTGCAAGAAGTATTCCTTTCCAAAACTAACTTGGTTTTCACAGGGACATAATGCACTAAATGCTCCACCTTCTAAAATAGATGCTTTTCTTTAGAGATATACATGTGTTTCTTTGAACAGAGCTGAATAGGACTATTTGGAGCAAATGGAGCCTATGTCCATCTTGGAAACTATGACTTGCATGAAGTGTTCCTTTCAAAAACTAACTCAGTTCTCACAGGGAAACATAGTACTACACGCTGCACCTACTAATGCAGATGGTATTCTTTGGAGAGATACGTGTGTCACTTTATCTCTGCTGAAGAGGCGTGTTTTTAGAAAACAGAGCCTATCTCCACCTTGAAACACCTAAGTTCCCAAAAGCAATTTTTCAAAATCTAACTAAATTCTCACATGGAGGAAATGTTCTAGATGCTCCTGCTTCTAACACAGATGGTTTTCGTTGGAGAGATGCCTGTGTGTCCTCAACTCAGATGAATAGGCTTATTTGGTTGTCCACTTTCAAAACCCACATTGAAGGAAGTATTCCTTTCAAAAAGTAACTCAACTCTCACAGTGAAACAATGTGCTAGATGCTCCGGCTTCTAGCCCTGATGGATTTCTTTCGAGAGATACATGTGTTTCTTCAACTTAGCTGAATAGGCCTATTTGGTTCACATGAGCCTTTCTCCACCATGAACACAATGTTTTCCAGGAAACATTCCTTTCGAAAACTAACTCAATTCGCCCAGGGAATCAATCTGCAACATGCTGCATCTTCGAACATCAATAGCTTCTCTGGACAGATTCATGAGATTCCACAACTCAGCTGACTACTCCTTATTGGAAGAAAATGAACCATTCTCCAACATGAAAACTACATTTGCAGGGTGTATTCCTTTCCAACACTTACTCACTTCTCATAGGGAATCAATCTGCCACAAGCTGCAGCTTCTAACATAAATAGTTTTCTTCAGAGAGATACATGTCTTTCTTTACTTCAGCAGAATAAGCTCCTTTAGAGCAACAGGAGGCTTACTCCACCTTGAAAACTATGATTTATAGGAAGTATTTCTTTCAAAAACTAACTCAATTCTCACAGTGAACAACGAGCTAGATGCTCCTGCTTCTAACACAGTTACTTTTCTCTCAGGATATACATGGGCTTCTTCAACTCAGCTGAATAGGCCTACTTGGAGCAACATAAGCCTTCCTCCACCTTGAAAACTGTGATTTGCAGGAAGTATTCCTTTCCAAAACGAACTCAACTCCCACAGAGAAACAATGTAGTAGATGCTGCAGCTTCGAACATAGATGGCTTTCTTTGGAGAGATACATTTCTTCAACTCAGCTGAATAAGCCTATTTGGAATGAAGAGAGCTTATCACCACTTTGAAAACTCCACGTTGCAGGAAGTATTCCTTTCCAAAAGTAACTCAACTCTCACAGGGAAAGTATGTGCTAGGTGCTCCTGCTTCTAACACTGATGGTTGTTTTTGGACAGTTGAATGTGCTTCTTAAACTCAGCTGAATAGGCCTATCTGGAACAAAATGATCTTTTCCCCACCTTTAAAAGTCTGATTTGCAGGAAGTATTACTTTCAAATCTAACTCATCCCTCACAGGGAAACACTGTGCTGGAGGCTGCGGTTTATAACACGCATGGATTTCTTTGGAGAGATACATGTGTTTCTTCATCTCAGCTGAAGAGGCCTATTTGGAACAAAATAAGCCTTTTTACACCATGAAATCTATGATTTGTAGGAGCTATTCCTTTCAAAAAGTAACTCAGCTCTCACAGAGAAACAATGTGCTACCTGCTGCAGCTTCTAACATTGATGGTTTTCTTTTGCGGGGTACATGTGTTTCTTGCACTCAGCTGAACATTCCTCTTTGGAGCAAACAGAGCCTATCTCCACCTTGAGAACTATGATTTTCAATAAGCACTCCGTTCCAAAACTAGCTGAATTCTCACAGGGGAAAACTGTTCTAGATGATCCTGCTTCTACCACTGATGCTTGTCTTTGGACAGATACTTGTGTTTCTTTCAACTCAGCTGAACAGGCCTATTTGGAACGAACAGAGTCCACCACCAGTTTCAAAAACACACCTTGCAGGAAATATTCCTTTCAAAAACTAACTCATTTCTCACAGGGAAACAATGTACTAGATTCGGCAGCTTCCAGCATAGATTATTTCCTTGGGAGTGATTCTTGTTTTTGTTCAACTTAGCTGAATTAGGCCTATTGGAGCAAACGTTTCCATTCTCCAACAGGAAAGTGTGATTTGCAGGAGATATTCCTTTCACAAACTAATTCCATTCTCACAGGGAAACAATGTGCTAGATTCTCCTGCTTCTAACACAGATCGTAGACCTTATAGAGTTACGTGTGTTTCTTCAACATAGCTCAATAGGCCTATTTGAAACAAAGAGAGCGTATCTACCCCTAGAAACGCCTAAGTTGAATGAATTATTCCTTTCAAAACTTAACTCAGTTCTCACAGTGAAACAAAGTGCTACATGTTGCAGCATCTAGCATAGATGATTTTCTTTGGAGAGGTACATGTGTTTCTTCAATTCAGCTTTTTAGGCCTATTTCGAGCAAACGCTGCTTATCTCCACAATGAGAACTGTGATTTGCAGGAAGTATTCCTTTCAAAAAGTAACTCAATTCTCCCAGGGAAACAATGTGCTAAGGGATCCTTCAAGTAACATAGATGGTTTTCTTTGGAGAGATACATGTCTTTCTTCAAGTTAGTTGAATTGTCCTACTTGGAGCAAACAGAACCTACTTCCCCCTTGAAATATCTAGTTGTAGGAAGTATTCCTTTGAAAAACTAACTCAATTCTCACAGGGAAACCATGTGCTAGATGCTCCTGCTTCTAACCCAAAGGGTTCTCTTTCAAGGGATACATGTGTTTTGTCAACTTCTCTGTATAGGCCTCTTTGGAAGAAGATGAGGCTTTTTCCACCTTGAAAACTGTAATTTGCGGGAAACATTTCTTTCCAAAACTAACTCAGTTCTCCTAGGGAAACAATGTGCTAGATGTTCCTGCTTCTACAACACATGAGTTTCTTTCAAGAGATACATGCGTTTCTTCATCTCAGTTGAATAGGCTTATTTGGAACTACATGAGCTTTACTCCACTTTGAAAACCATCATTTGCAGGATGGATAGTTTTTGAAAAGTAACTCAGTTCTCACAGGGAAACAATGCACTAGATGCTCATTCTTTTCACTCTGAAGGTTTTCTTCCACAGATACACATATTTCATCACTTAGCTGAATAGGCCTTTTTGGATCAAAGTTATCTCCACCTTGAAAACTATGATTGGCTTAAGTATGACTTTGAAAAACTAACTCAATTCTCATACCGAAACAAGTATTTGATTCAGGAAGCTTCTAACATGGAGGCATTTCTTCTGAGAGATACATGTATTCCTTCACTCATGTCATAGGCCTATTCAGAGCAAACAGAGACTATCTCCACCTTGAAAACGGTGATTTGCATGATGTACTTCTCTCAAAACCTAACTCAATACTCACAGGGAAAGAAAGTGTTACATGCTCCAGCTAGTAACGTAGATGGTTTCCTTTGGAAAGATACATGTATTTCTTCAACTCACTTGCATAGGCCTGTTTTGAGCAACCTGAGCCTATCTCCATGACGAAACATCTAAGTTGCAAGAAGTATTCCTTTCCAAAACTAACTTGGTTTTCACAGGGACATAATGCACTAAATGCTCCACCTTCTAAAATAGATGCTTTTCTTTAGAGATATACATGTGTTTCTTTGAACAGAGCTGAATAGGACTATTTGGAGCAAATGGAGCCTATGTCCATCTTGGAAACTATGACTTGCATGAAGTGTTCCTTTCAAAAACTAACTCAGTTCTCACAGGGAAACATAGTACTACACGCTGCACCTACTAATGCAGATGGTATTCTTTGGAGAGATACGTGTGTCACTTTATCTCTGCTGAAGAGGCGTGTTTTTAGAAAACAGAGCCTATCTCCACCTTGAAACACCTAAGTTCCCAAAAGCAATTTTTCAAAATCTAACTAAATTCTCACATGGAGGAAATGTTCTAGATGCTCCTGCTTCTAACACAGATGGTTTTCGTTGGAGAGATGCCTGTGTGTCCTCAACTCAGATGAATAGGCTTATTTGGTTGTCCACTTTCAAAACCCACATTGAAGGAAGTATTCCTTTCAAAAAGTAACTCAACTCTCACAGTGAAACAATGTGCTAGATGCTCCGGCTTCTAGCCCTGATGGATTTCTTTCGAGAGATACATGTGTTTCTTCAACTTAGCTGAATAGGCCTATTTGGTTCACATGAGCCTTTCTCCACCATGAACACAATGTTTTCCAGGAAACATTCCTTTCGAAAACTAACTCAATTCGCCCAGGGAATCAATCTGCAACATGCTGCATCTTCGAACATCAATAGCTTCTCTGGACAGATTCATGAGATTCCACAACTCAGCTGACTACTCCTTATTGGAAGAAAATGAACCATTCTCCAACATGAAAACTACATTTGCAGGGTGTATTCCTTTCCAACACTTACTCACTTCTCATAGGGAATCAATCTGCCACAAGCTGCAGCTTCTAACATAAATAGTTTTCTTCAGAGAGATACATGTCTTTCTTTACTTCAGCAGAATAAGCTCCTTTAGAGCAACAGGAGGCTTACTCCACCTTGAAAACTATGATTTATAGGAAGTATTTCTTTCAAAAACTAACTCAATTCTCACAGTGAACAACGAGCTAGATGCTCCTGCTTCTAACACAGTTACTTTTCTCTCAGGATATACATGGGCTTCTTCAACTCAGCTGAATAGGCCTACTTGGAGCAACATAAGCCTTCCTCCACCTTGAAAACTGTGATTTGCAGGAAGTATTCCTTTCCAAAACGAACTCAACTCCCACAGAGAAACAATGTAGTAGATGCTGCAGCTTCGAACATAGATGGCTTTCTTTGGAGAGATACATTTCTTCAACTCAGCTGAATAAGCCTATTTGGAATGAAGAGAGCTTATCACCACTTTGAAAACTCCACGTTGCAGGAAGTATTCCTTTCCAAAAGTAACTCAACTCTCACAGGGAAAGTATGTGCTAGGTGCTCCTGCTTCTAACACTGATGGTTGTTTTTGGACAGTTGAATGTGCTTCTTAAACTCAGCTGAATAGGCCTATCTGGAACAAAATGATCTTTTCCCCACCTTTAAAAGTCTGATTTGCAGGAAGTATTACTTTCAAATCTAACTCATCCCTCACAGGGAAACACTGTGCTGGAGGCTGCGGTTTATAACACGCATGGATTTCTTTGGAGAGATACATGTGTTTCTTCATCTCAGCTGAAGAGGCCTATTTGGAACAAAATAAGCCTTTTTACACCATGAAATCTATGATTTGTAGGAGCTATTCCTTTCAAAAAGTAACTCAGCTCTCACAGAGAAACAATGTGCTACCTGCTGCAGCTTCTAACATTGATGGTTTTCTTTTGCGGGGTACATGTGTTTCTTGCACTCAGCTGAACATTCCTCTTTGGAGCAAACAGAGCCTATCTCCACCTTGAGAACTATGATTTTCAATAAGCACTCCGTTCCAAAACTAGCTGAATTCTCACAGGGGAAAACTGTTCTAGATGATCCTGCTTCTACCACTGATGCTTGTCTTTGGACAGATACTTGTGTTTCTTTCAACTCAGCTGAACAGGCCTATTTGGAACGAACAGAGTCCACCACCAGTTTCAAAAACACACCTTGCAGGAAATATTCCTTTCAAAAACTAACTCATTTCTCACAGGGAAACAATGTACTAGATTCGGCAGCTTCCAGCATAGATTATTTCCTTGGGAGTGATTCTTGTTTTTGTTCAACTTAGCTGAATTAGGCCTATTGGAGCAAACGTTTCCATTCTCCAACAGGAAAGTGTGATTTGCAGGAGATATTCCTTTCACAAACTAATTCCATTCTCACAGGGAAACAATGTGCTAGATTCTCCTGCTTCTAACACAGATCGTAGACCTTATAGAGTTACGTGTGTTTCTTCAACATAGCTCAATAGGCCTATTTGAAACAAAGAGAGCGTATCTACCCCTAGAAACGCCTAAGTTGAATGAATTATTCCTTTCAAAACTTAACTCAGTTCTCACAGTGAAACAAAGTGCTACATGTTGCAGCATCTAGCATAGATGATTTTCTTTGGAGAGGTACATGTGTTTCTTCAATTCAGCTTTTTAGGCCTATTTCGAGCAAACGCTGCTTATCTCCACAATGAGAACTGTGATTTGCAGGAAGTATTCCTTTCAAAAAGTAACTCAATTCTCCCAGGGAAACAATGTGCTAAGGGATCCTTCAAGTAACATAGATGGTTTTCTTTGGAGAGATACATGTCTTTCTTCAAGTTAGTTGAATTGTCCTACTTGGAGCAAACAGAACCTACTTCCCCCTTGAAATATCTAGTTGTAGGAAGTATTCCTTTGAAAAACTAACTCAATTCTCACAGGGAAACCATGTGCTAGATGCTCCTGCTTCTAACCCAAAGGGTTCTCTTTCAAGGGATACATGTGTTTTGTCAACTTCTCTGTATAGGCCTCTTTGGAAGAAGATGAGGCTTTTTCCACCTTGAAAACTGTAATTTGCGGGAAACATTTCTTTCCAAAACTAACTCAGTTCTCCTAGGGAAACAATGTGCTAGATGTTCCTGCTTCTACAACACATGAGTTTCTTTCAAGAGATACATGCGTTTCTTCATCTCAGTTGAATAGGCTTATTTGGAACTACATGAGCTTTACTCCACTTTGAAAACCATCATTTGCAGGATGGATAGTTTTTGAAAAGTAACTCAGTTCTCACAGGGAAACAATGCACTAGATGCTCATTCTTTTCACTCTGAAGGTTTTCTTCCACAGATACACATATTTCATCACTTAGCTGAATAGGCCTTTTTGGATCAAAGTTATCTCCACCTTGAAAACTATGATTGGCTTAAGTATGACTTTGAAAAACTAACTCAATTCTCATACCGAAACAAGTATTTGATTCAGGAAGCTTCTAACATGGAGGCATTTCTTCTGAGAGATACATGTATTCCTTCACTCATGTCATAGGCCTATTCAGAGCAAACAGAGACTATCTCCACCTTGAAAACGGTGATTTGCATGATGTACTTCTCTCAAAACCTAACTCAATACTCACAGGGAAAGAAAGTGTTACATGCTCCAGCTAGTAACGTAGATGGTTTCCTTTGGAAAGATACATGTATTTCTTCAACTCACTTGCATAGGCCTGTTTTGAGCAACCTGAGCCTATCTCCATGACGAAACATCTAAGTTGCAAGAAGTATTCCTTTCCAAAACTAACTTGGTTTTCACAGGGACATAATGCACTAAATGCTCCACCTTCTAAAATAGATGCTTTTCTTTAGAGATATACATGTGTTTCTTTGAACAGAGCTGAATAGGACTATTTGGAGCAAATGGAGCCTATGTCCATCTTGGAAACTATGACTTGCATGAAGTGTTCCTTTCAAAAACTAACTCAGTTCTCACAGGGAAACATAGTACTACACGCTGCACCTACTAATGCAGATGGTATTCTTTGGAGAGATACGTGTGTCACTTTATCTCTGCTGAAGAGGCGTGTTTTTAGAAAACAGAGCCTATCTCCACCTTGAAACACCTAAGTTCCCAAAAGCAATTTTTCAAAATCTAACTAAATTCTCACATGGAGGAAATGTTCTAGATGCTCCTGCTTCTAACACAGATGGTTTTCGTTGGAGAGATGCCTGTGTGTCCTCAACTCAGATGAATAGGCTTATTTGGTTGTCCACTTTCAAAACCCACATTGAAGGAAGTATTCCTTTCAAAAAGTAACTCAACTCTCACAGTGAAACAATGTGCTAGATGCTCCGGCTTCTAGCCCTGATGGATTTCTTTCGAGAGATACATGTGTTTCTTCAACTTAGCTGAATAGGCCTATTTGGTTCACATGAGCCTTTCTCCACCATGAACACAATGTTTTCCAGGAAACATTCCTTTCGAAAACTAACTCAATTCGCCCAGGGAATCAATCTGCAACATGCTGCATCTTCGAACATCAATAGCTTCTCTGGACAGATTCATGAGATTCCACAACTCAGCTGACTACTCCTTATTGGAAGAAAATGAACCATTCTCCAACATGAAAACTACATTTGCAGGGTGTATTCCTTTCCAACACTTACTCACTTCTCATAGGGAATCAATCTGCCACAAGCTGCAGCTTCTAACATAAATAGTTTTCTTCAGAGAGATACATGTCTTTCTTTACTTCAGCAGAATAAGCTCCTTTAGAGCAACAGGAGGCTTACTCCACCTTGAAAACTATGATTTATAGGAAGTATTTCTTTCAAAAACTAACTCAATTCTCACAGTGAACAACGAGCTAGATGCTCCTGCTTCTAACACAGTTACTTTTCTCTCAGGATATACATGGGCTTCTTCAACTCAGCTGAATAGGCCTACTTGGAGCAACATAAGCCTTCCTCCACCTTGAAAACTGTGATTTGCAGGAAGTATTCCTTTCCAAAACGAACTCAACTCCCACAGAGAAACAATGTAGTAGATGCTGCAGCTTCGAACATAGATGGCTTTCTTTGGAGAGATACATTTCTTCAACTCAGCTGAATAAGCCTATTTGGAATGAAGAGAGCTTATCACCACTTTGAAAACTCCACGTTGCAGGAAGTATTCCTTTCCAAAAGTAACTCAACTCTCACAGGGAAAGTATGTGCTAGGTGCTCCTGCTTCTAACACTGATGGTTGTTTTTGGACAGTTGAATGTGCTTCTTAAACTCAGCTGAATAGGCCTATCTGGAACAAAATGATCTTTTCCCCACCTTTAAAAGTCTGATTTGCAGGAAGTATTACTTTCAAATCTAACTCATCCCTCACAGGGAAACACTGTGCTGGAGGCTGCGGTTTATAACACGCATGGATTTCTTTGGAGAGATACATGTGTTTCTTCATCTCAGCTGAAGAGGCCTATTTGGAACAAAATAAGCCTTTTTACACCATGAAATCTATGATTTGTAGGAGCTATTCCTTTCAAAAAGTAACTCAGCTCTCACAGAGAAACAATGTGCTACCTGCTGCAGCTTCTAACATTGATGGTTTTCTTTTGCGGGGTACATGTGTTTCTTGCACTCAGCTGAACATTCCTCTTTGGAGCAAACAGAGCCTATCTCCACCTTGAGAACTATGATTTTCAATAAGCACTCCGTTCCAAAACTAGCTGAATTCTCACAGGGGAAAACTGTTCTAGATGATCCTGCTTCTACCACTGATGCTTGTCTTTGGACAGATACTTGTGTTTCTTTCAACTCAGCTGAACAGGCCTATTTGGAACGAACAGAGTCCACCACCAGTTTCAAAAACACACCTTGCAGGAAATATTCCTTTCAAAAACTAACTCATTTCTCACAGGGAAACAATGTACTAGATTCGGCAGCTTCCAGCATAGATTATTTCCTTGGGAGTGATTCTTGTTTTTGTTCAACTTAGCTGAATTAGGCCTATTGGAGCAAACGTTTCCATTCTCCAACAGGAAAGTGTGATTTGCAGGAGATATTCCTTTCACAAACTAATTCCATTCTCACAGGGAAACAATGTGCTAGATTCTCCTGCTTCTAACACAGATCGTAGACCTTATAGAGTTACGTGTGTTTCTTCAACATAGCTCAATAGGCCTATTTGAAACAAAGAGAGCGTATCTACCCCTAGAAACGCCTAAGTTGAATGAATTATTCCTTTCAAAACTTAACTCAGTTCTCACAGTGAAACAAAGTGCTACATGTTGCAGCATCTAGCATAGATGATTTTCTTTGGAGAGGTACATGTGTTTCTTCAATTCAGCTTTTTAGGCCTATTTCGAGCAAACGCTGCTTATCTCCACAATGAGAACTGTGATTTGCAGGAAGTATTCCTTTCAAAAAGTAACTCAATTCTCCCAGGGAAACAATGTGCTAAGGGATCCTTCAAGTAACATAGATGGTTTTCTTTGGAGAGATACATGTCTTTCTTCAAGTTAGTTGAATTGTCCTACTTGGAGCAAACAGAACCTACTTCCCCCTTGAAATATCTAGTTGTAGGAAGTATTCCTTTGAAAAACTAACTCAATTCTCACAGGGAAACCATGTGCTAGATGCTCCTGCTTCTAACCCAAAGGGTTCTCTTTCAAGGGATACATGTGTTTTGTCAACTTCTCTGTATAGGCCTCTTTGGAAGAAGATGAGGCTTTTTCCACCTTGAAAACTGTAATTTGCGGGAAACATTTCTTTCCAAAACTAACTCAGTTCTCCTAGGGAAACAATGTGCTAGATGTTCCTGCTTCTACAACACATGAGTTTCTTTCAAGAGATACATGCGTTTCTTCATCTCAGTTGAATAGGCTTATTTGGAACTACATGAGCTTTACTCCACTTTGAAAACCATCATTTGCAGGATGGATAGTTTTTGAAAAGTAACTCAGTTCTCACAGGGAAACAATGCACTAGATGCTCATTCTTTTCACTCTGAAGGTTTTCTTCCACAGATACACATATTTCATCACTTAGCTGAATAGGCCTTTTTGGATCAAAGTTATCTCCACCTTGAAAACTATGATTGGCTTAAGTATGACTTTGAAAAACTAACTCAATTCTCATACCGAAACAAGTATTTGATTCAGGAAGCTTCTAACATGGAGGCATTTCTTCTGAGAGATACATGTATTCCTTCACTCATGTCATAGGCCTATTCAGAGCAAACAGAGACTATCTCCACCTTGAAAACGGTGATTTGCATGATGTACTTCTCTCAAAACCTAACTCAATACTCACAGGGAAAGAAAGTGTTACATGCTCCAGCTAGTAACGTAGATGGTTTCCTTTGGAAAGATACATGTATTTCTTCAACTCACTTGCATAGGCCTGTTTTGAGCAACCTGAGCCTATCTCCATGATGAAACATCTAAGTTGCAAGAAGTATTCCTTTCCAAAACTAACTTGGTTTTCACAGGGACATAATGCACTAAATGCTCCACCTTCTAAAATAGATGCTTTTCTTTAGAGATATACATGTGTTTCTTTGAACAGAGCTGAATAGGACTATTTGGAGCAAATGGAGCCTATGTCCATCTTGGAAACTATGACTTGCATGAAGTGTTCCTTTCAAAAACTAACTCAGTTCTCACAGGGAAACATAGTACTACACGCTGCACCTACTAATGCAGATGGTATTCTTTGGAGAGATACGTGTGTCACTTTATCTCTGCTGAAGAGGCGTGTTTTTAGAAAACAGAGCCTATCTCCACCTTGAAACACCTAAGTTCCCAAAAGCAATTTTTCAAAATCTAACTAAATTCTCACATGGAGGAAATGTTCTAGATGCTCCTGCTTCTAACACAGATGGTTTTCTTTGGAGAGATGCCTGTGTGTCCTCAACTCAGATGAATAGGCTTATTTGGTTGTCCACTTTCAAAACCCACATTGAAGGAAGTATTCCTTTCAAAAAGTAACTCAACTCTCACAGTGAAACAATGTGCTAGATGCTCCGGCTTCTAGCCCTGATGGATTTCTTTCGAGAGATACATGTGTTTCTTCAACTTAGCTGAATAGGCCTATTTGGTTCACATGAGCCTTTCTCCACCATGAACACAATGTTTTCCAGGAAACATTCCTTTCGAAAACTAACTCAATTCGCCCAGGGAATCAATCTGCAACATGCTGCATCTTCGAACATCAATAGCTTCTCTGGACAGATTCATGAGATTCCACAACTCAGCTGACTACTCCTTATTGGAAGAAAATGAACCATTCTCCAACATGAAAACTACATTTGCAGGGTGTATTCCTTTCCAACACTTACTCACTTCTCATAGGGAATCAATCTGCCACAAGCTGCAGCTTCTAACATAAATAGTTTTCTTCAGAGAGATACATGTCTTTCTTTACTTCAGCAGAATAAGCTCCTTTAGAGCAACAGGAGGCTTACTCCACCTTGAAAACTATGATTTATAGGAAGTATTTCTTTCAAAAACTAACTCAATTCTCACAGTGAACAACGAGCTAGATGCTCCTGCTTCTAACACAGTTACTTTTCTCTCAGGATATACATGGGCTTCTTCAACTCAGCTGAATAGGCCTACTTGGAGCAACATAAGCCTTCCTCCACCTTGAAAACTGTGATTTGCAGGAAGTATTCCTTTCCAAAACGAACTCAACTCCCACAGAGAAACAATGTAGTAGATGCTGCAGCTTCGAACATAGATGGCTTTCTTTGGAGAGATACATTTCTTCAACTCAGCTGAATAAGCCTATTTGGAATGAAGAGAGCTTATCACCACTTTGAAAACTCCACGTTGCAGGAAGTATTCCTTTCCAAAAGTAACTCAACTCTCACAGGGAAAGTATGTGCTAGGTGCTCCTGCTTCTAACACTGATGGTTGTTTTTGGACAGTTGAATGTGCTTCTTAAACTCAGCTGAATAGGCCTATCTGGAACAAAATGATCTTTTCCCCACCTTTAAAAGTCTGATTTGCAGGAAGTATTACTTTCAAATCTAACTCATCCCTCACAGGGAAACACTGTGCTGGAGGCTGCGGTTTATAACACGCATGGATTTCTTTGGAGAGATACATGTGTTTCTTCATCTCAGCTGAAGAGGCCTATTTGGAACAAAATAAGCCTTTTTACACCATGAAATCTATGATTTGTAGGAGCTATTCCTTTCAAAAAGTAACTCAGCTCTCACAGAGAAACAATGTGCTACCTGCTGCAGCTTCTAACATTGATGGTTTTCTTTTGCGGGGTACATGTGTTTCTTGCACTCAGCTGAACATTCCTCTTTGGAGCAAACAGAGCCTATCTCCACCTTGAGAACTATGATTTTCAATAAGCACTCCGTTCCAAAACTAGCTGAATTCTCACAGGGGAAAACTGTTCTAGATGATCCTGCTTCTACCACTGATGCTTGTCTTTGGACAGATACTTGTGTTTCTTTCAACTCAGCTGAACAGGCCTATTTGGAACGAACAGAGTCCACCACCAGTTTCAAAAACACACCTTGCAGGAAATATTCCTTTCAAAAACTAACTCATTTCTCACAGGGAAACAATGTACTAGATTCGGCAGCTTCCAGCATAGATTATTTCCTTGGGAGTGATTCTTGTTTTTGTTCAACTTAGCTGAATTAGGCCTATTGGAGCAAACGTTTCCATTCTCCAACAGGAAAGTGTGATTTGCAGGAGATATTCCTTTCACAAACTAATTCCATTCTCACAGGGAAACAATGTGCTAGATTCTCCTGCTTCTAACACAGATCGTAGACCTTATAGAGTTACGTGTGTTTCTTCAACATAGCTCAATAGGCCTATTTGAAACAAAGAGAGCGTATCTACCCCTAGAAACGCCTAAGTTGAATGAATTATTCCTTTCAAAACTTAACTCAGTTCTCACAGTGAAACAAAGTGCTACATGTTGCAGCATCTAGCATAGATGATTTTCTTTGGAGAGGTACATGTGTTTCTTCAATTCAGCTTTTTAGGCCTATTTCGAGCAAACGCTGCTTATCTCCACAATGAGAACTGTGATTTGCAGGAAGTATTCCTTTCAAAAAGTAACTCAATTCTCCCAGGGAAACAATGTGCTAAGGGATCCTTCAAGTAACATAGATGGTTTTCTTTGGAGAGATACATGTCTTTCTTCAAGTTAGTTGAATTGTCCTACTTGGAGCAAACAGAACCTACTTCCCCCTTGAAATATCTAGTTGTAGGAAGTATTCCTTTGAAAAACTAACTCAATTCTCACAGGGAAACCATGTGCTAGATGCTCCTGCTTCTAACCCAAAGGGTTCTCTTTCAAGGGATACATGTGTTTTGTCAACTTCTCTGTATAGGCCTCTTTGGAAGAAGATGAGGCTTTTTCCACCTTGAAAACTGTAATTTGCGGGAAACATTTCTTTCCAAAACTAACTCAGTTCTCCTAGGGAAACAATGTGCTAGATGTTCCTGCTTCTACAACACATGAGTTTCTTTCAAGAGATACATGCGTTTCTTCATCTCAGTTGAATAGGCTTATTTGGAACTACATGAGCTTTACTCCACTTTGAAAACCATCATTTGCAGGATGGATAGTTTTTGAAAAGTAACTCAGTTCTCACAGGGAAACAATGCACTAGATGCTCATTCTTTTCACTCTGAAGGTTTTCTTCCACAGATACACATATTTCATCACTTAGCTGAATAGGCCTTTTTGGATCAAAGTTATCTCCACCTTGAAAACTATGATTGGCTTAAGTATGACTTTGAAAAACTAACTCAATTCTCATACCGAAACAAGTATTTGATTCAGGAAGCTTCTAACATGGAGGCATTTCTTCTGAGAGATACATGTATTCCTTCACTCATGTCATAGGCCTATTCAGAGCAAACAGAGACTATCTCCACCTTGAAAACGGTGATTTGCATGATGTACTTCTCTCAAAACCTAACTCAATACTCACAGGGAAAGAAAGTGTTACATGCTCCAGCTAGTAACGTAGATGGTTTCCTTTGGAAAGATACATGTATTTCTTCAACTCACTTGCATAGGCCTGTTTTGAGCAACCTGAGCCTATCTCCATGACGAAACATCTAAGTTGCAAGAAGTATTCCTTTCCAAAACTAACTTGGTTTTCACAGGGACATAATGCACTAAATGCTCCACCTTCTAAAATAGATGCTTTTCTTTAGAGATATACATGTGTTTCTTTGAACAGAGCTGAATAGGACTATTTGGAGCAAATGGAGCCTATGTCCATCTTGGAAACTATGACTTGCATGAAGTGTTCCTTTCAAAAACTAACTCAGTTCTCACAGGGAAACATAGTACTACACGCTGCACCTACTAATGCAGATGGTATTCTTTGGAGAGATACGTGTGTCACTTTATCTCTGCTGAAGAGGCGTGTTTTTAGAAAACAGAGCCTATCTCCACCTTGAAACACCTAAGTTCCCAAAAGCAATTTTTCAAAATCTAACTAAATTCTCACATGGAGGAAATGTTCTAGATGCTCCTGCTTCTAACACAGATGGTTTTCGTTGGAGAGATGCCTGTGTGTCCTCAACTCAGATGAATAGGCTTATTTGGTTGTCCACTTTCAAAACCCACATTGAAGGAAGTATTCCTTTCAAAAAGTAACTCAACTCTCACAGTGAAACAATGTGCTAGATGCTCCGGCTTCTAGCCCTGATGGATTTCTTTCGAGAGATACATGTGTTTCTTCAACTTAGCTGAATAGGCCTATTTGGTTCACATGAGCCTTTCTCCACCATGAACACAATGTTTTCCAGGAAACATTCCTTTCGAAAACTAACTCAATTCGCCCAGGGAATCAATCTGCAACATGCTGCATCTTCGAACATCAATAGCTTCTCTGGACAGATTCATGAGATTCCACAACTCAGCTGACTACTCCTTATTGGAAGAAAATGAACCATTCTCCAACATGAAAACTACATTTGCAGGGTGTATTCCTTTCCAACACTTACTCACTTCTCATAGGGAATCAATCTGCCACAAGCTGCAGCTTCTAACATAAATAGTTTTCTTCAGAGAGATACATGTCTTTCTTTACTTCAGCAGAATAAGCTCCTTTAGAGCAACAGGAGGCTTACTCCACCTTGAAAACTATGATTTATAGGAAGTATTTCTTTCAAAAACTAACTCAATTCTCACAGTGAACAACGAGCTAGATGCTCCTGCTTCTAACACAGTTACTTTTCTCTCAGGATATACATGGGCTTCTTCAACTCAGCTGAATAGGCCTACTTGGAGCAACATAAGCCTTCCTCCACCTTGAAAACTGTGATTTGCAGGAAGTATTCCTTTCCAAAACGAACTCAACTCCCACAGAGAAACAATGTAGTAGATGCTGCAGCTTCGAACATAGATGGCTTTCTTTGGAGAGATACAT
This sequence comes from Castor canadensis, assembly GCF_047511655.1. Classification (NCBI taxonomy): domain Eukaryota; kingdom Metazoa; phylum Chordata; class Mammalia; order Rodentia; family Castoridae; genus Castor; species Castor canadensis. The sequence continues at coordinate 70,389,109 of NC_133389.1, forward strand.
TTCTTCAACTCAGCTGAATAAGCCTATTTGGAATGAAGAGAGCTTATCACCACTTTGAAAACTCCACGTTGCAGGAAGTATTCCTTTCCAAAAGTAACTCAACTCTCACAAGGAAAGTATGTGCTAGGTGCTCCTGCTTCTAACACTGATGGTTGTTTTTGGACAGTTGAATGTGCTTCTTAAACTCAGCTGAATAGGCCTATCTGGAACAAAATGATCTTTTCCCCACCTTTAAAAGTCTGATTTGCAGGAAGTATTACTTTCAAATCTAACTCATCCCTCACAGGGAAACACTGTGCTGGAGGCTGCGGTTTATAACACGCATGGATTTCTTTGGAGAGATACATGTGTTTCTTCATCTCAGCTGAAGAGGCCTATTTGGAACAAAATAAGCCTTTTTACACCATGAAATCTATGATTTGTAGGAGCTATTCCTTTCAAAAAGTAACTCAGCTCTCACAGAGAAACAATGTGCTACCTGCTGCAGCTTCTAACATTGATGGTTTTCTTTTGCGGGGTACATGTGTTTCTTGCACTCAGCTGAACATTCCTCTTTGGAGCAAACAGAGCCTATCTCCACCTTGAGAACTATGATTTTCAATAAGCACTCCGTTCCAAAACTAGCTGAATTCTCACAGGGGAAAACTGTTCTAGATGATCCTGCTTCTACCACTGATGCTTGTCTTTGGACAGATACTTGTGTTTCTTTCAACTCAGCTGAACAGGCCTATTTGGAACGAACAGAGTCCACCACCAGTTTCAAAAACACACCTTGCAGGAAATATTCCTTTCAAAAACTAACTCATTTCTCACAGGGAAACAATGTACTAGATTCGGCAGCTTCCAGCATAGATTATTTCCTTGGGAGTGATTCTTGTTTTTGTTCAACTTAGCTGAATTAGGCCTATTGGAGCAAACGTTTCCATTCTCCAACAGGAAAGTGTGATTTGCAGGAGATATTCCTTTCACAAACTAATTCCATTCTCACAGGGAAACAATGTGCTAGATTCTCCTGCTTCTAACACAGATCGTAGACCTTATAGAGTTACGTGTGTTTCTTCAACATAGCTCAATAGGCCTATTTGAAACAAAGAGAGCGTATCTACCCCTAGAAACGCCTAAGTTGAATGAATTATTCCTTTCAAAACTTAACTCAGTTCTCACAGTGAAACAAAGTGCTACATGTTGCAGCATCTAGCATAGATGATTTTCTTTGGAGAGGTACATGTGTTTCTTCAATTCAGCTTTTTAGGCCTATTTCGAGCAAACGCTGCTTATCTCCACAATGAGAACTGTGATTTGCAGGAAGTATTCCTTTCAAAAAGTAACTCAATTCTCCCAGGGAAACAATGTGCTAAGGGATCCTTCAAGTAACATAGATGGTTTTCTTTGGAGAGATACATGTCTTTCTTCAAGTTAGTTGAATTGTCCTACTTGGAGCAAACAGAACCTACTTCCCCCTTGAAATATCTAGTTGTAGGAAGTATTCCTTTGAAAAACTAACTCAATTCTCACAGGGAAACCATGTGCTAGATGCTCCTGCTTCTAACCCAAAGGGTTCTCTTTCAAGGGATACATGTGTTTTGTCAACTTCTCTGTATAGGCCTCTTTGGAAGAAGATGAGGCTTTTTCCACCTTGAAAACTGTAATTTGCGGGAAACATTTCTTTCCAAAACTAACTCAGTTCTCCTAGGGAAACAATGTGCTAGATGTTCCTGCTTCTACAACACATGAGTTTCTTTCAAGAGATACATGCGTTTCTTCATCTCAGTTGAATAGGCTTATTTGGAACTACATGAGCTTTACTCCACTTTGAAAACCATCATTTGCAGGATGGATAGTTTTTGAAAAGTAACTCAGTTCTCACAGGGAAACAATGCACTAGATGCTCATTCTTTTCACTCTGAAGGTTTTCTTCCACAGATACACATATTTCATCACTTAGCTGAATAGGCCTTTTTGGATCAAAGTTATCTCCACCTTGAAAACTATGATTGGCTTAAGTATGACTTTGAAAAACTAACTCAATTCTCATACCGAAACAAGTATTTGATTCAGGAAGCTTCTAACATGGAGGCATTTCTTCTGAGAGATACATGTATTCCTTCACTCATGTCATAGGCCTATTCAGAGCAAACAGAGACTATCTCCACCTTGAAAACGGTGATTTGCATGATGTACTTCTCTCAAAACCTAACTCAATACTCACAGGGAAAGAAAGTGTTACATGCTCCAGCTAGTAACGTAGATGGTTTCCTTTGGAAAGATACATGTATTTCTTCAACTCACTTGCATAGGCCTGTTTTGAGCAACCTGAGCCTATCTCCATGACGAAACATCTAAGTTGCAAGAAGTATTCCTTTCCAAAACTAACTTGGTTTTCACAGGGACATAATGCACTAAATGCTCCACCTTCTAAAATAGATGCTTTTCTTTAGAGATATACATGTGTTTCTTTGAACAGAGCTGAATAGGACTATTTGGAGCAAATGGAGCCTATGTCCATCTTGGAAACTATGACTTGCATGAAGTGTTCCTTTCAAAAACTAACTCAGTTCTCACAGGGAAACATAGTACTACACGCTGCACCTACTAATGCAGATGGTATTCTTTGGAGAGATACGTGTGTCACTTTATCTCTGCTGAAGAGGCGTGTTTTTAGAAAACAGAGCCTATCTCCACCTTGAAACACCTAAGTTCCCAAAAGCAATTTTTCAAAATCTAACTAAATTCTCACATGGAGGAAATGTTCTAGATGCTCCTGCTTCTAACACAGATGGTTTTCGTTGGAGAGATGCCTGTGTGTCCTCAACTCAGATGAATAGGCTTATTTGGTTGTCCACTTTCAAAACCCACATTGAAGGAAGTATTCCTTTCAAAAAGTAACTCAACTCTCACAGTGAAACAATGTGCTAGATGCTCCGGCTTCTAGCCCTGATGGATTTCTTTCGAGAGATACATGTGTTTCTTCAACTTAGCTGAATAGGCCTATTTGGTTCACATGAGCCTTTCTCCACCATGAACACAATGTTTTCCAGGAAACATTCCTTTCGAAAACTAACTCAATTCGCCCAGGGAATCAATCTGCAACATGCTGCATCTTCGAACATCAATAGCTTCTCTGGACAGATTCATGAGATTCCACAACTCAGCTGACTACTCCTTATTGGAAGAAAATGAACCATTCTCCAACATGAAAACTACATTTGCAGGGTGTATTCCTTTCCAACACTTACTCACTTCTCATAGGGAATCAATCTGCCACAAGCTGCAGCTTCTAACATAAATAGTTTTCTTCAGAGAGATACATGTCTTTCTTTACTTCAGCAGAATAAGCTCCTTTAGAGCAACAGGAGGCTTACTCCACCTTGAAAACTATGATTTATAGGAAGTATTTCTTTCAAAAACTAACTCAATTCTCACAGTGAACAACGAGCTAGATGCTCCTGCTTCTAACACAGTTACTTTTCTCTCAGGATATACATGGGCTTCTTCAACTCAGCTGAATAGGCCTACTTGGAGCAACATAAGCCTTCCTCCACCTTGAAAACTGTGATTTGCAGGAAGTATTCCTTTCCAAAACGAACTCAACTCCCACAGAGAAACAATGTAGTAGATGCTGCAGCTTCGAACATAGATGGCTTTCTTTGGAGAGATACATTTCTTCAACTCAGCTGAATAAGCCTATTTGGAATGAAGAGAGCTTATCACCACTTTGAAAACTCCACGTTGCAGGAAGTATTCCTTTCCAAAAGTAACTCAACTCTCACAGGGAAAGTATGTGCTAGGTGCTCCTGCTTCTAACACTGATGGTTGTTTTTGGACAGTTGAATGTGCTTCTTAAACTCAGCTGAATAGGCCTATCTGGAACAAAATGATCTTTTCCCCACCTTTAAAAGTCTGATTTGCAGGAAGTATTACTTTCAAATCTAACTCATCCCTCACAGGGAAACACTGTGCTGGAGGCTGCGGTTTATAACACGCATGGATTTCTTTGGAGAGATACATGTGTTTCTTCATCTCAGCTGAAGAGGCCTATTTGGAACAAAATAAGCCTTTTTACACCATGAAATCTATGATTTGTAGGAGCTATTCCTTTCAAAAAGTAACTCAGCTCTCACAGAGAAACAATGTGCTACCTGCTGCAGCTTCTAACATTGATGGTTTTCTTTTGCGGGGTACATGTGTTTCTTGCACTCAGCTGAACATTCCTCTTTGGAGCAAACAGAGCCTATCTCCACCTTGAGAACTATGATTTTCAATAAGCACTCCGTTCCAAAACTAGCTGAATTCTCACAGGGGAAAACTGTTCTAGATGATCCTGCTTCTACCACTGATGCTTGTCTTTGGACAGATACTTGTGTTTCTTTCAACTCAGCTGAACAGGCCTATTTGGAACGAACAGAGTCCACCACCAGTTTCAAAAACACACCTTGCAGGAAATATTCCTTTCAAAAACTAACTCATTTCTCACAGGGAAACAATGTACTAGATTCGGCAGCTTCCAGCATAGATTATTTCCTTGGGAGTGATTCTTGTTTTTGTTCAACTTAGCTGAATTAGGCCTATTGGAGCAAACGTTTCCATTCTCCAACAGGAAAGTGTGATTTGCAGGAGATATTCCTTTCACAAACTAATTCCATTCTCACAGGGAAACAATGTGCTAGATTCTCCTGCTTCTAACACAGATCGTAGACCTTATAGAGTTACGTGTGTTTCTTCAACATAGCTCAATAGGCCTATTTGAAACAAAGAGAGCGTATCTACCCCTAGAAACGCCTAAGTTGAATGAATTATTCCTTTCAAAACTTAACTCAGTTCTCACAGTGAAACAAAGTGCTACATGTTGCAGCATCTAGCATAGATGATTTTCTTTGGAGAGGTACATGTGTTTCTTCAATTCAGCTTTTTAGGCCTATTTCGAGCAAACGCTGCTTATCTCCACAATGAGAACTGTGATTTGCAGGAAGTATTCCTTTCAAAAAGTAACTCAATTCTCCCAGGGAAACAATGTGCTAAGGGATCCTTCAAGTAACATAGATGGTTTTCTTTGGAGAGATACATGTCTTTCTTCAAGTTAGTTGAATTGTCCTACTTGGAGCAAACAGAACCTACTTCCCCCTTGAAATATCTAGTTGTAGGAAGTATTCCTTTGAAAAACTAACTCAATTCTCACAGGGAAACCATGTGCTAGATGCTCCTGCTTCTAACCCAAAGGGTTCTCTTTCAAGGGATACATGTGTTTTGTCAACTTCTCTGTATAGGCCTCTTTGGAAGAAGATGAGGCTTTTTCCACCTTGAAAACTGTAATTTGCGGGAAACATTTCTTTCCAAAACTAACTCAGTTCTCCTAGGGAAACAATGTGCTAGATGTTCCTGCTTCTACAACACATGAGTTTCTTTCAAGAGATACATGCGTTTCTTCATCTCAGTTGAATAGGCTTATTTGGAACTACATGAGCTTTACTCCACTTTGAAAACCATCATTTGCAGGATGGATAGTTTTTGAAAAGTAACTCAGTTCTCACAGGGAAACAATGCACTAGATGCTCATTCTTTTCACTCTGAAGGTTTTCTTCCACAGATACACATATTTCATCACTTAGCTGAATAGGCCTTTTTGGATCAAAGTTATCTCCACCTTGAAAACTATGATTGGCTTAAGTATGACTTTGAAAAACTAACTCAATTCTCATACCGAAACAAGTATTTGATTCAGGAAGCTTCTAACATGGATGCATTTCTTCTGAGAGATACATGTATTCCTTCACTCATGTCATAGGCCTATTCAGAGCAAACAGAGACTATCTCCACCTTGAAAACGGTGATTTGCATGATGTACTTCTCTCAAAACCTAACTCAATACTCACAGGGAAAGAAAGTGTTACATGCTCCAGCTAGTAACGTAGATGGTTTCCTTTGGAAAGATACATGTATTTCTTCAACTCACTTGCATAGGCCTGTTTTGAGCAACCTGAGCCTATCTCCATGACGAAACATCTAAGTTGCAAGAAGTATTCCTTTCCAAAACTAACTTGGTTTTCACAGGGACATAATGCACTAAATGCTCCACCTTCTAAAATAGATGCTTTTCTTTAGAGATATACATGTGTTTCTTTGAACAGAGCTGAATAGGACTATTTGGAGCAAATGGAGCCTATGTCCATCTTGGAAACTATGACTTGCATGAAGTGTTCCTTTCAAAAACTAACTCAGTTCTCACAGGGAAACATAGTACTACACGCTGCACCTACTAATGCAGATGGTATTCTTTGGAGAGATACGTGTGTCACTTTATCTCTGCTGAAGAGGCGTGTTTTTAGAAAACAGAGCCTATCTCCACCTTGAAACACCTAAGTTCCCAAAAGCAATTTTTCAAAATCTAACTAAATTCTCACATGGAGGAAATGTTCTAGATGCTCCTGCTTCTAACACAGATGGTTTTCGTTGGAGAGATGCCTGTGTGTCCTCAACTCAGATGAATAGGCTTATTTGGTTGTCCACTTTCAAAACCCACATTGAAGGAAGTATTCCTTTCAAAAAGTAACTCAACTCTCACAGTGAAACAATGTGCTAGATGCTCCGGCTTCTAGCCCTGATGGATTTCTTTCGAGAGATACATGTGTTTCTTCAACTTAGCTGAATAGGCCTATTTGGTTCACATGAGCCTTTCTCCACCATGAACACAATGTTTTCCAGGAAACATTCCTTTCGAAAACTAACTCAATTCGCCCAGGGAATCAATCTGCAACATGCTGCATCTTCGAACATCAATAGCTTCTCTGGACAGATTCATGAGATTCCACAACTCAGCTGACTACTCCTTATTGGAAGAAAATGAACCATTCTCCAACATGAAAACTACATTTGCAGGGTGTATTCCTTTCCAACACTTACTCACTTCTCATAGGGAATCAATCTGCCACAAGCTGCAGCTTCTAACATAAATAGTTTTCTTCAGAGAGATACATGTCTTTCTTTACTTCAGCAGAATAAGCTCCTTTAGAGCAACAGGAGGCTTACTCCACCTTGAAAACTATGATTTATAGGAAGTATTTCTTTCAAAAACTAACTCAATTCTCACAGTGAACAACGAGCTAGATGCTCCTGCTTCTAACACAGTTACTTTTCTCTCAGGATATACATGGGCTTCTTCAACTCAGCTGAATAGGCCTACTTGGAGCAACATAAGCCTTCCTCCACCTTGAAAACTGTGATTTGCAGGAAGTATTCCTTTCCAAAACGAACTCAACTCCCACAGAGAAACAATGTAGTAGATGCTGCAGCTTCGAACATAGATGGCTTTCTTTGGAGAGATACATTTCTTCAACTCAGCTGAATAAGCCTATTTGGAATGAAGAGAGCTTATCACCACTTTGAAAACTCCACGTTGCAGGAAGTATTCCTTTCCAAAAGTAACTCAACTCTCACAGGGAAAGTATGTGCTAGGTGCTCCTGCTTCTAACACTGATGGTTGTTTTTGGACAGTTGAATGTGCTTCTTAAACTCAGCTGAATAGGCCTATCTGGAACAAAATGATCTTTTCCCCACCTTTAAAAGTCTGATTTGCAGGAAGTATTACTTTCAAATCTAACTCATCCCTCACAGGGAAACACTGTGCTGGAGGCTGCGGTTTATAACACGCATGGATTTCTTTGGAGAGATACATGTGTTTCTTCATCTCAGCTGAAGAGGCCTATTTGGAACAAAATAAGCCTTTTTACACCATGAAATCTATGATTTGTAGGAGCTATTCCTTTCAAAAAGTAACTCAGCTCTCACAGAGAAACAATGTGCTACCTGCTGCAGCTTCTAACATTGATGGTTTTCTTTTGCGGGGTACATGTGTTTCTTGCACTCAGCTGAACATTCCTCTTTGGAGCAAACAGAGCCTATCTCCACCTTGAGAACTATGATTTTCAATAAGCACTCCGTTCCAAAACTAGCTGAATTCTCACAGGGGAAAACTGTTCTAGATGATCCTGCTTCTACCACTGATGCTTGTCTTTGGACAGATACTTGTGTTTCTTTCAACTCAGCTGAACAGGCCTATTTGGAACGAACAGAGTCCACCACCAGTTTCAAAAACACACCTTGCAGGAAATATTCCTTTCAAAAACTAACTCATTTCTCACAGGGAAACAATGTACTAGATTCGGCAGCTTCCAGCATACATTATTTCCTTGGGAGTGATTCTTGTTTTTGTTCAACTTAGCTGAATTAGGCCTATTGGAGCAAACGTTTCCATTCTCCAACAGGAAAGTGTGATTTGCAGGAGATATTCCTTTCACAAACTAATTCCATTCTCACAGGGAAACAATGTGCTAGATTCTCCTGCTTCTAACACAGATCGTAGACCTTATAGAGTTACGTGTGTTTCTTCAACATAGCTCAATAGGCCTATTTGAAACAAAGAGAGCGTATCTACCCCTAGAAACGCCTAAGTTGAATGAATTATTCCTTTCAAAACTTAACTCAGTTCTCACAGTGAAACAAAGTGCTACATGTTGCAGCATCTAGCATAGATGATTTTCTTTGGAGAGGTACATGTGTTTCTTCAATTCAGCTTTTTAGGCCTATTTCGAGCAAACGCTGCTTATCTCCACAATGAGAACTGTGATTTGCAGGAAGTATTCCTTTCAAAAAGTAACTCAATTCTCCCAGGGAAACAATGTGCTAAGGGATCCTTCAAGTAACATAGATGGTTTTCTTTGGAGAGATACATGTCTTTCTTCAAGTTAGTTGAATTGTCCTACTTGGAGCAAACAGAACCTACTTCCCCCTTGAAATATCTAGTTGTAGGAAGTATTCCTTTGAAAAACTAACTCAATTCTCACAGGGAAACCATGTGCTAGATGCTCCTGCTTCTAACCCAAAGGGTTCTCTTTCAAGGGATACATGTGTTTTGTCAACTTCTCTGTATAGGCCTCTTTGGAAGAAGATGAGGCTTTTTCCACCTTGAAAACTGTAATTTGCGGGAAACATTTCTTTCCAAAACTAACTCAGTTCTCCTAGGGAAACAATGTGCTAGATGTTCCTGCTTCTACAACACATGAGTTTCTTTCAAGAGATACATGCGTTTCTTCATCTCAGTTGAATAGGCTTATTTGGAACTACATGAGCTTTACTCCACTTTGAAAACCATCATTTGCAGGATGGATAGTTTTTGAAAAGTAACTCAGTTCTCACAGGGAAACAATGCACTAGATGCTCATTCTTTTCACTCTGAAGGTTTTCTTCCACAGATACACATATTTCATCACTTAGCTGAATAGGCCTTTTTGGATCAAAGTTATCTCCACCTTGAAAACTATGATTGGCTTAAGTATGACTTTGAAAAACTAACTCAATTCTCATACCGAAACAAGTATTTGATTCAGGAAGCTTCTAACATGGAGGCATTTCTTCTGAGAGATACATGTATTCCTTCACTCATGTCATAGGCCTATTCAGAGCAAACAGAGACTATCTCCACCTTGAAAACGGTGATTTGCATGATGTACTTCTCTCAAAACCTAACTCAATACTCACAGGGAAAGAAAGTGTTACATGCTCCAGCTAGTAACGTAGATGGTTTCCTTTGGAAAGATACATGTATTTCTTCAACTCACTTGCATAGGCCTGTTTTGAGCAACCTGAGCCTATCTCCATGACGAAACATCTAAGTTGCAAGAAGTATTCCTTTCCAAAACTAACTTGGTTTTCACAGGGACATAATGCACTAAATGCTCCACCTTCTAAAATAGATGCTTTTCTTTAGAGATATACATGTGTTTCTTTGAACAGAGCTGAATAGGACTATTTGGAGCAAATGGAGCCTATGTCCATCTTGGAAACTATGACTTGCATGAAGTGTTCCTTTCAAAAACTAACTCAGTTCTCACAGGGAAACATAGTACTACACGCTGCACCTACTAATGCAGATGGTATTCTTTGGAGAGATACGTGTGTCACTTTATCTCTGCTGAAGAGGCGTGTTTTTAGAAAACAGAGCCTATCTCCACCTTGAAACACCTAAGTTCCCAAAAGCAATTTTTCAAAATCTAACTAAATTCTCACATGGAGGAAATGTTCTAGATGCTCCTGCTTCTAACACAGATGGTTTTCGTTGGAGAGATGCCTGTGTGTCCTCAACTCAGATGAATAGGCTTATTTGGTTGTCCACTTTCAAAACCCACATTGAAGGAAGTATTCCTTTCAAAAAGTAACTCAACTCTCACAGTGAAACAATGTGCTAGATGCTCCGGCTTCTAGCCCTGATGGATTTCTTTCGAGAGATACATGTGTTTCTTCAACTTAGCTGAATAGGCCTATTTGGTTCACATGAGCCTTTCTCCACCATGAACACAATGTTTTCCAGGAAACATTCCTTTCGAAAACTAACTCAATTCGCCCAGGGAATCAATCTGCAACATGCTGCATCTTCGAACATCAATAGCTTCTCTGGACAGATTCATGAGATTCCACAACTCAGCTGACTACTCCTTATTGGAAGAAAATGAACCATTCTCCAACATGAAAACTACATTTGCAGGGTGTATTCCTTTCCAACACTTACTCACTTCTCATAGGGAATCAATCTGCCACAAGCTGCAGCTTCTAACATAAATAGTTTTCTTCAGAGAGATACATGTCTTTCTTTACTTCAGCAGAATAAGCTCCTTTAGAGCAACAGGAGGCTTACTCCACCTTGAAAACTATGATTTATAGGAAGTATTTCTTTCAAAAACTAACTCAATTCTCACAGTGAACAACGAGCTAGATGCTCCTGCTTCTAACACAGTTACTTTTCTCTCAGGATATACATGGGCTTCTTCAACTCAGCTGAATAGGCCTACTTGGAGCAACATAAGCCTTCCTCCACCTTGAAAACTGTGATTTGCAGGAAGTATTCCTTTCCAAAACGAACTCAACTCCCACAGAGAAACAATGTAGTAGATGCTGCAGCTTCGAACATAGATGGCTTTCTTTGGAGAGATACATTTCTTCAACTCAGCTGAATAAGCCTATTTGGAATGAAGAGAGCTTATCACCACTTTGAAAACTCCACGTTGCAGGAAGTATTCCTTTCCAAAAGTAACTCAACTCTCACAGGGAAAGTATGTGCTAGGTGCTCCTGCTTCTAACACTGATGGTTGTTTTTGGACAGTTGAATGTGCTTCTTAAACTCAGCTGAATAGGCCTATCTGGAACAAAATGATCTTTTCCCCACCTTTAAAAGTCTGATTTGCAGGAAGTATTACTTTCAAATCTAACTCATCCCTCACAGGGAAACACTGTGCTGGAGGCTGCGGTTTATAACACGCATGGATTTCTTTGGAGAGATACATGTGTTTCTTCATCTCAGCTGAAGAGGCCTATTTGGAACAAAATAAGCCTTTTTACACCATGAAATCTATGATTTGTAGGAGCTATTCCTTTCAAAAAGTAACTCAGCTCTCACAGAGAAACAATGTGCTACCTGCTGCAGCTTCTAACATTGATGGTTTTCTTTTGCGGGGTACATGTGTTTCTTGCACTCAGCTGAACATTCCTCTTTGGAGCAAACAGAGCCTATCTCCACCTTGAGAACTATGATTTTCAATAAGCACTCCGTTCCAAAACTAGCTGAATTCTCACAGGGGAAAACTGTTCTAGATGATCCTGCTTCTACCACTGATGCTTGTCTTTGGACAGATACTTGTGTTTCTTTCAACTCAGCTGAACAGGCCTATTTGGAACGAACAGAGTCCACCACCAGTTTCAAAAACACACCTTGCAGGAAATATTCCTTTCAAAAACTAACTCATTTCTCACAGGGAAACAATGTACTAGATTCGGCAGCTTCCAGCATAGATTATTTCCTTGGGAGTGATTCTTGTTTTTGTTCAACTTAGCTGAATTAGGCCTATTGGAGCAAACGTTTCCATTCTCCAACAGGAAAGTGTGATTTGCAGGAGATATTCCTTTCACAAACTAATTCCATTCTCACAGGGAAACAATGTGCTAGATTCTCCTGCTTCTAACACAGATCGTAGACCTTATAGAGTTACGTGTGTTTCTTCAACATAGCTCAATAGGCCTATTTGAAACAAAGAGAGCGTATCTACCCCTAGAAACGCCTAAGTTGAATGAATTATTCCTTTCAAAACTTAACTCAGTTCTCACAGTGAAACAAAGTGCTACATGTTGCAGCATCTAGCATAGATGATTTTCTTTGGAGAGGTACATGTGTTTCTTCAATTCAGCTTTTTAGGCCTATTTCGAGCAAACGCTGCTTATCTCCACAATGAGAACTGTGATTTGCAGGAAGTATTCCTTTCAAAAAGTAACTCAATTCTCCCAGGGAAACAATGTGCTAAGGGATCCTTCAAGTAACATAGATGGTTTTCTTTGGAGAGATACATGTCTTTCTTCAAGTTAGTTGAATTGTCCTACTTGGAGCAAACAGAACCTACTTCCCCCTTGAAATATCTAGTTGTAGGAAGTATTCCTTTGAAAAACTAACTCAATTCTCACAGGGAAACCATGTGCTAGATGCTCCTGCTTCTAACCCAAAGGGTTCTCTTTCAAGGGATACATGTGTTTTGTCAACTTCTCTGTATAGGCCTCTTTGGAAGAAGATGAGGCTTTTTCCACCTTGAAAACTGTAATTTGCGGGAAACATTTCTTTCCAAAACTAACTCAGTTCTCCTAGGGAAACAATGTGCTAGATGTTCCTGCTTCTACAACACATGAGTTTCTTTCAAGAGATACATGCGTTTCTCCATCTCAGTTGAATAGGCTTATTTGGAACTACATGAGCTTTACTCCACTTTGAAAACCATCATTTGCAGGATGGATAGTTTTTGAAAAGTAACTCAGTTCTCACAGGGAAACAATGCACTAGATGCTCATTCTTTTCACTCTGAAGGTTTTCTTCCACAGATACACATATTTCATCACTTAGCTGAATAGGCCTTTTTGGATCAAAGTTATCTCCACCTTGAAAACTATGATTGGCTTAAGTATGACTTTGAAAAACTAACTCAATTCTCATACCGAAACAAGTATTTGATTCAGGAAGCTTCTAACATGGAGGCATTTCTTCTGAGAGATACATGTATTCCTTCACTCATGTCATAGGCCTATTCAGAGCAAACAGAGACTATCTCCACCTTGAAAACGGTGATTTGCATGATGTACTTCTCTCAAAACCTAACTCAATACTCACAGGGAAAGAAAGTGTTACATGCTCCAGCTAGTAACGTAGATGGTTTCCTTTGGAAAGATACATGTATTTCTTCAACTCACTTGCATAGGCCTGTTTTGAGCAACCTGAGCCTATCTCCATGACGAAACATCTAAGTTGCAAGAAGTATTCCTTTCCAAAACTAACTTGGTTTTCACAGGGACATAATGCACTAAATGCTCCACCTTCTAAAATAGATGCTTTTCTTTAGAGATATACATGTGTTTCTTTGAACAGAGCTGAATAGGACTATTTGGAGCAAATGGAGCCTATGTCCATCTTGGAAACTATGACTTGCATGAAGTGTTCCTTTCAAAAACTAACTCAGTTCTCACAGGGAAACATAGTACTACACGCTGCACCTACTAATGCAGATGGTATTCTTTGGAGAGATACGTGTGTCACTTTATCTCTGCTGAAGAGGCGTGTTTTTAGAAAACAGAGCCTATCTCCACCTTGAAACACCTAAGTTCCCAAAAGCAATTTTTCAAAATCTAACTAAATTCTCACATGGAGGAAATGTTCTAGATGCTCCTGCTTCTAACACAGATGGTTTTCGTTGGAGAGATGCCTGTGTGTCCTCAACTCAGATGAATAGGCTTATTTGGTTGTCCACTTTCAAAACCCACATTGAAGGAAGTATTCCTTTCAAAAAGTAACTCAACTCTCACAGTGAAACAATGTGCTAGATGCTCCGGCTTCTAGCCCTGATGGATTTCTTTCGAGAGATACATGTGTTTCTTCAACTTAGCTGAATAGGCCTATTTGGTTCACATGAGCCTTTCTCCACCATGAACACAATGTTTTCCAGGAAACATTCCTTTCGAAAACTAACTCAATTCGCCCAGGGAATCAATCTGCAACATGCTGCATCTTCGAACATCAATAGCTTCTCTGGACAGATTCATGAGATTCCACAACTCAGCTGACTACTCCTTATTGGAAGAAAATGAACCATTCTCCAACATGAAAACTACATTTGCAGGGTGTATTCCTTTCCAACACTTACTCACTTCTCATAGGGAATCAATCTGCCACAAGCTGCAGCTTCTAACATAAATAGTTTTCTTCAGAGAGATACATGTCTTTCTTTACTTCAGCAGAATAAGCTCCTTTAGAGCAACAGGAGGCTTACTCCACCTTGAAAACTATGATTTATAGGAAGTATTTCTTTCAAAAACTAACTCAATTCTCACAGTGAACAACGAGCTAGATGCTCCTGCTTCTAACACAGTTACTTTTCTCTCAGGATATACATGGGCTTCTTCAACTCAGCTGAATAGGCCTACTTGGAGCAACATAAGCCTTCCTCCACCTTGAAAACTGTGATTTGCAGGAAGTATTCCTTTCCAAAACGAACTCAACTCCCACAGAGAAACAATGTAGTAGATGCTGCAGCTTCGAACATAGATGGCTTTCTTTGGAGAGATACATTTCTTCAACTCAGCTGAATAAGCCTATTTGGAATGAAGAGAGCTTATCACCACTTTGAAAACTCCACGTTGCAGGAAGTATTCCTTTCCAAAAGTAACTCAACTCTCACAGGGAAAGTATGTGCTAGGTGCTCCTGCTTCTAACACTGATGGTTGTTTTTGGACAGTTGAATGTGCTTCTTAAACTCAGCTGAATAGGCCTATCTGGAACAAAATGATCTTTTCCCCACCTTTAAAAGTCTGATTTGCAGGAAGTATTACTTTCAAATCTAACTCATCCCTCACAGGGAAACACTGTGCTGGAGGCTGCGGTTTATAACACGCATGGATTTCTTTGGAGAGATACATGTGTTTCTTCATCTCAGCTGAAGAGGCCTATTTGGAACAAAATAAGCCTTTTTACACCATGAAATCTATGATTTGTAGGAGCTATTCCTTTCAAAAAGTAACTCAGCTCTCACAGAGAAACAATGTGCTACCTGCTGCAGCTTCTAACATTGATGGTTTTCTTTTGCGGGGTACATGTGTTTCTTGCACTCAGCTGAACATTCCTCTTTGGAGCAAACAGAGCCTATCTCCACCTTGAGAACTATGATTTTCAATAAGCACTCCGTTCCAAAACTAGCTGAATTCTCACAGGGGAAAACTGTTCTAGATGATCCTGCTTCTACCACTGATGCTTGTCTTTGGACAGATACTTGTGTTTCTTTCAACTCAGCTGAACAGGCCTATTTGGAACGAACAGAGTCCACCACCAGTTTCAAAAACACACCTTGCAGGAAATATTCCTTTCAAAAACTAACTCATTTCTCACAGGGAAACAATGTACTAGATTCGGCAGCTTCCAGCATAGATTATTTCCTTGGGAGTGATTCTTGTTTTTGTTCAACTTAGCTGAATTAGGCCTATTGGAGCAAACGTTTCCATTCTCCAACAGGAAAGTGTGATTTGCAGGAGATATTCCTTTCACAAACTAATTCCATTCTCACAGGGAAACAATGTGCTAGATTCTCCTGCTTCTAACACAGATCGTAGACCTTATAGAGTTACGTGTGTTTCTTCAACATAGCTCAATAGGCCTATTTGAAACAAAGAGAGCGTATCTACCCCTAGAAACGCCTAAGTTGAATGAATTATTCCTTTCAAAACTTAACTCAGTTCTCACAGTGAAACAAAGTGCTACATGTTGCAGCATCTAGCATAGATGATTTTCTTTGGAGAGGTACATGTGTTTCTTCAATTCAGCTTTTTAGGCCTATTTCGAGCAAACGCTGCTTATCTCCACAATGAGAACTGTGATTTGCAGGAAGTATTCCTTTCAAAAAGTAACTCAATTCTCCCAGGGAAACAATGTGCTAAGGGATCCTTCAAGTAACATAGATGGTTTTCTTTGGAGAGATACATGTCTTTCTTCAAGTTAGTTGAATTGTCCTACTTGGAGCAAACAGAACCTACTTCCCCCTTGAAATATCTAGTTGTAGGAAGTATTCCTTTGAAAAACTAACTCAATTCTCACAGGGAAACCATGTGCTAGATGCTCCTGCTTCTAACCCAAAGGGTTCTCTTTCAAGGGATACATGTGTTTTGTCAACTTCTCTGTATAGGCCTCTTTGGAAGAAGATGAGGCTTTTTCCACCTTGAAAACTGTAATTTGCGGGAAACATTTCTTTCCAAAACTAACTCAGTTCTCCTAGGGAAACAATGTGCTAGATGTTCCTGCTTCTACAACACATGAGTTTCTTTCAAGAGATACATGCGTTTCTTCATCTCAGTTGAATAGGCTTATTTGGAACTACATGAGCTTTACTCCACTTTGAAAACCATCATTTGCAGGATGGATAGTTTTTGAAAAGTAACTCAGTTCTCACAGGGAAACAATGCACTAGATGCTCATTCTTTTCACTCTGAAGGTTTTCTTCCACAGATACACATATTTCATCACTTAGCTGAATAGGCCTTTTTGGATCAAAGTTATCTCCACCTTGAAAACTATGATTGGCTTAAGTATGACTTTGAAAAACTAACTCAATTCTCATACCGAAACAAGTATTTGATTCAGGAAGCTTCTAACATGGAGGCATTTCTTCTGAGAGATACATGTATTCCTTCACTCATGTCATAGGCCTATTCAGAGCAAACAGAGACTATCTCCACCTTGAAAACGGTGATTTGCATGATGTACTTCTCTCAAAACCTAACTCAATACTCACAGGGAAAGAAAGTGTTACATGCTCCAGCTAGTAACGTAGATGGTTTCCTTTGGAAAGATACATGTATTTCTTCAACTCACTTGCATAGGCCTGTTTTGAGCAACCTGAGCCTATCTCCATGACGAAACATCTAAGTTGCAAGAAGTATTCCTTTCCAAAACTAACTTGGTTTTCACAGGGACATAATGCACTAAATGCTCCACCTTCTAAAATAGATGCTTTTCTTTAGAGATATACATGTGTTTCTTTGAACAGAGCTGAATAGGACTATTTGGAGCAAATGGAGCCTATGTCCATCTTGGAAACTATGACTTGCATGAAGTGTTCCTTTCAAAAACTAACTCAGTTCTCACAGGGAAACATAGTACTACACGCTGCACCTACTAATGCAGATGGTATTCTTTGGAGAGATACGTGTGTCACTTTATCTCTGCTGAAGAGGCGTGTTTTTAGAAAACAGAGCCTATCTCCACCTTGAAACACCTAAGTTCCCAAAAGCAATTTTTCAAAATCTAACTAAATTCTCACATGGAGGAAATGTTCTAGATGCTCCTGCTTCTAACACAGATGGTTTTCTTTGGAGAGATGCCTGTGTGTCCTCAACTCAGATGAATAGGCTTATTTGGTTGTCCACTTTCAAAACCCACATTGAAGGAAGTATTCCTTTCAAAAAGTAACTCAACTCTCACAGTGAAACAATGTGCTAGATGCTCCGGCTTCTAGCCCTGATGGATTTCTTTCGAGAGATACATGTGTTTCTTCAACTTAGCTGAATAGGCCTATTTGGTTCACATGAGCCTTTCTCCACCATGAACACAATGTTTTCCAGGAAACATTCCTTTCGAAAACTAACTCAATTCGCCCAGGGAATCAATCTGCAACATGCTGCATCTTCGAACATCAATAGCTTCTCTGGACAGATTCATGAGATTCCACAACTCAGCTGACTACTCCTTATTGGAAGAAAATGAACCATTCTCCAACATGAAAACTACATTTGCAGGGTGTATTCCTTTCCAACACTTACTCACTTCTCATAGGGAATCAATCTGCCACAAGCTGCAGCTTCTAACATAAATAGTTTTCTTCAGAGAGATACATGTCTTTCTTTACTTCAGCAGAATAAGCTCCTTTAGAGCAACAGGAGGCTTACTCCACCTTGAAAACTATGATTTATAGGAAGTATTTCTTTCAAAAACTAACTCAATTCTCACAGTGAACAACGAGCTAGATGCTCCTGCTTCTAACACAGTTACTTTTCTCTCAGGATATACATGGGCTTCTTCAACTCAGCTGAATAGGCCTACTTGGAGCAACATAAGCCTTCCTCCACCTTGAAAACTGTGATTTGCAGGAAGTATTCCTTTCCAAAACGAACTCAACTCCCACAGAGAAACAATGTAGTAGATGCTGCAGCTTCGAACATAGATGGCTTTCTTTGGAGAGATACATTTCTTCAACTCAGCTGAATAAGCCTATTTGGAATGAAGAGAGCTTATCACCACTTTGAAAACTCCACGTTGCAGGAAGTATTCCTTTCCAAAAGTAACTCAACTCTCACAGGGAAAGTATGTGCTAGGTGCTCCTGCTTCTAACACTGATGGTTGTTTTTGGACAGTTGAATGTGCTTCTTAAACTCAGCTGAATAGGCCTATCTGGAACAAAATGATCTTTTCCCCACCTTTAAAAGTCTGATTTGCAGGAAGTATTACTTTCAAATCTAACTCATCCCTCACAGGGAAACACTGTGCTGGAGGCTGCGGTTTATAACACGCATGGATTTCTTTGGAGAGATACATGTGTTTCTTCATCTCAGCTGAAGAGGCCTATTTGGAACAAAATAAGCCTTTTTACACCATGAAATCTATGATTTGTAGGAGCTATTCCTTTCAAAAAGTAACTCAGCTCTCACAGAGAAACAATGTGCTACCTGCTGCAGCTTCTAACATTGATGGTTTTCTTTTGCGGGGTACATGTGTTTCTTGCACTCAGCTGAACATTCCTCTTTGGAGCAAACAGAGCCTATCTCCACCTTGAGAACTATGATTTTCAATAAGCACTCCGTTCCAAAACTAGCTGAATTCTCACAGGGGAAAACTGTTCTAGATGATCCTGCTTCTACCACTGATGCTTGTCTTTGGACAGATACTTGTGTTTCTTTCAACTCAGCTGAACAGGCCTATTTGGAACGAACAGAGTCCACCACCAGTTTCAAAAACACACCTTGCAGGAAATATTCCTTTCAAAAACTAACTCATTTCTCACAGGGAAACAATGTACTAGATTCGGCAGCTTCCAGCATAGATTATTTCCTTGGGAGTGATTCTTGTTTTTGTTCAACTTAGCTGAATTAGGCCTATTGGAGCAAACGTTTCCATTCTCCAACAGGAAAGTGTGATTTGCAGGAGATATTCCTTTCACAAACTAATTCCATTCTCACAGGGAAACAATGTGCTAGATTCTCCTGCTTCTAACACAGATCGTAGACCTTATAGAGTTACGTGTGTTTCTTCAACATAGCTCAATAGGCCTATTTGAAACAAAGAGAGCGTATCTACCCCTAGAAACGCCTAAGTTGAATGAATTATTCCTTTCAAAACTTAACTCAGTTCTCACAGTGAAACAAAGTGCTACATGTTGCAGCATCTAGCATAGATGATTTTCTTTGGAGAGGTACATGTGTTTCTTCAATTCAGCTTTTTAGGCCTATTTCGAGCAAACGCTGCTTATCTCCACAATGAGAACTGTGATTTGCAGGAAGTATTCCTTTCAAAAAGTAACTCAATTCTCCCAGGGAAACAATGTGCTAAGGGATCCTTCAAGTAACATAGATGGTTTTCTTTGGAGAGATACATGTCTTTCTTCAAGTTAGTTGAATTGTCCTACTTGGAGCAAACAGAACCTACTTCCCCCTTGAAATATCTAGTTGTAGGAAGTATTCCTTTGAAAAACTAACTCAATTCTCACAGGGAAACCATGTGCTAGATGCTCCTGCTTCTAACCCAAAGGGTTCTCTTTCAAGGGATACATGTGTTTTGTCAACTTCTCTGTATAGGCCTCTTTGGAAGAAGATGAGGCTTTTTCCACCTTGAAAACTGTAATTTGCGGGAAACATTTCTTTCCAAAACTAACTCAGTTCTCCTAGGGAAACAATGTGCTAGATGTTCCTGCTTCTACAACACATGAGTTTCTTTCAAGAGATACATGCGTTTCTTCATCTCAGTTGAATAGGCTTATTTGGAACTACATGAGCTTTACTCCACTTTGAAAACCATCATTTGCAGGATGGATAGTTTTTGAAAAGTAACTCAGTTCTCACAGGGAAACAATGCACTAGATGCTCATTCTTTTCACTCTGAAGGTTTTCTTCCACAGATACACATATTTCATCACTTAGCTGAATAGGCCTTTTTGGATCAAAGTTATCTCCACCTTGAAAACTATGATTGGCTTAAGTATGACTTTGAAAAACTAACTCAATTCTCATACCGAAACAAGTATTTGATTCAGGAAGCTTCTAACATGGAGGCATTTCTTCTGAGAGATACATGTATTCCTTCACTCATGTCATAGGCCTATTCAGAGCAAACAGAGACTATCTCCACCTTGAAAACGGTGATTTGCATGATGTACTTCTCTCAAAACCTAACTCAATACTCACAGGGAAAGAAAGTGTTACATGCTCCAGCTAGTAACGTAGATGGTTTCCTTTGGAAAGATACATGTATTTCTTCAACTCACTTGCATAGGCCTGTTTTGAGCAACCTGAGCCTATCTCCATGACGAAACATCTAAGTTGCAAGAAGTATTCCTTTCCAAAACTAACTTGGTTTTCACAGGGACATAATGCACTAAATGCTCCACCTTCTAAAATAGATGCTTTTCTTTAGAGATATACATGTGTTTCTTTGAACAGAGCTGAATAGGACTATTTGGAGCAAATGGAGCCTATGTCCATCTTGGAAACTATGACTTGCATGAAGTGTTCCTTTCAAAAACTAACTCAGTTCTCACAGGGAAACATAGTACTACACGCTGCACCTACTAATGCAGATGGTATTCTTTGGAGAGATACGTGTGTCACTTTATCTCTGCTGAAGAGGCGTGTTTTTAGAAAACAGAGCCTATCTCCACCTTGAAACACCTAAGTTCCCAAAAGCAATTTTTCAAAATCTAACTAAATTCTCACATGGAGGAAATGTTCTAGATGCTCCTGCTTCTAACACAGATGGTTTTCGTTGGAGAGATGCCTGTGTGTCCTCAACTCAGATGAATAGGCTTATTTGGTTGTCCACTTTCAAAACCCACATTGAAGGAAGTATTCCTTTCAAAAAGTAACTCAACTCTCACAGTGAAACAATGTGCTAGATGCTCCGGCTTCTAGCCCTGATGGATTTCTTTCGAGAGATACATGTGTTTCTTCAACTTAGCTGAATAGGCCTATTTGGTTCACATGAGCCTTTCTCCACCATGAACACAATGTTTTCCAGGAAACATTCCTTTCGAAAACTAACTCAATTCGCCCAGGGAATCAATCTGCAACATGCTGCATCTTCGAACATCAATAGCTTCTCTGGACAGATTCATGAGATTCCACAACTCAGCTGACTACTCCTTATTGGAAGAAAATGAACCATTCTCCAACATGAAAACTACATTTGCAGGGTGTATTCCTTTCCAACACTTACTCACTTCTCATAGGGAATCAATCTGCCACAAGCTGCAGCTTCTAACATAAATAGTTTTCTTCAGAGAGATACATGTCTTTCTTTACTTCAGCAGAATAAGCTCCTTTAGAGCAACAGGAGGCTTACTCCACCTTGAAAACTATGATTTATAGGAAGTATTTCTTTCAAAAACTAACTCAATTCTCACAGTGAACAACGAGCTAGATGCTCCTGCTTCTAACACAGTTACTTTTCTCTCAGGATATACATGGGCTTCTTCAACTCAGCTGAATAGGCCTACTTGGAGCAACATAAGCCTTCCTCCACCTTGAAAACTGTGATTTGCAGGAAGTATTCCTTTCCAAAACGAACTCAACTCCCACAGAGAAACAATGTAGTAGATGCTGCAGCTTCGAACATAGATGGCTTTCTTTGGAGAGATACATTTCTTCAACTCAGCTGAATAAGCCTATTTGGAATGAAGAGAGCTTATCACCACTTTGAAAACTCCACGTTGCAGGAAGTATTCCTTTCCAAAAGTAACTCAACTCTCACAGGGAAAGTATGTGCTAGGTGCTCCTGCTTCTAACACTGATGGTTGTTTTTGGACAGTTGAATGTGCTTCTTAAACTCAGCTGAATAGGCCTATCTGGAACAAAATGATCTTTTCCCCACCTTTAAAAGTCTGATTTGCAGGAAGTATTACTTTCAAATCTAACTCATCCCTCACAGGGAAACACTGTGCTGGAGGCTGCAGTTTATAACACGCATGGATTTCTTTGGAGAGATACATGTGTTTCTTCATCTCAGCTGAAGAGGCCTATTTGGAACAAAATAAGCCTTTTTACACCATGAAATCTATGATTTGTAGGAGCTATTCCTTTCAAAAAGTAACTCAGCTCTCACAGAGAAACAATGTGCTACCTGCTGCAGCTTCTAACATTGATGGTTTTCTTTTGCGGGGTACATGTGTTTCTTGCACTCAGCTGAACATTCCTCTTTGGAGCAAACAGAGCCTATCTCCACCTTGAGAACTATGATTTTCAATAAGCACTCCGTTCCAAAACTAGCTGAATTCTCACAGGGGAAAACTGTTCTAGATGATCCTGCTTCTACCACTGATGCTTGTCTTTGGACAGATACTTGTGTTTCTTTCAACTCAGCTGAACAGGCCTATTTGGAACGAACAGAGTCCACCACCAGTTTCAAAAACACACCTTGCAGGAAATATTCCTTTCAAAAACTAACTCATTTCTCACAGGGAAACAATGTACTAGATTCGGCAGCTTCCAGCATAGATTATTTCCTTGGGAGTGATTCTTGTTTTTGTTCAACTTAGCTGAATTAGGCCTATTGGAGCAAACGTTTCCATTCTCCAACAGGAAAGTGTGATTTGCAGGAGATATTCCTTTCACAAACTAATTCCATTCTCACAGGGAAACAATGTGCTAGATTCTCCTGCTTCTAACACAGATCGTAGACCTTATAGAGTTACGTGTGTTTCTTCAACATAGCTCAATAGGCCTATTTGAAACAAAGAGAGCGTATCTACCCCTAGAAACGCCTAAGTTGAATGAATTATTCCTTTCAAAACTTAACTCAGTTCTCACAGTGAAACAAAGTGCTACATGTTGCAGCATCTAGCATAGATGATTTTCTTTGGAGAGGTACATGTGTTTCTTCAATTCAGCTTTTTAGGCCTATTTCGAGCAAACGCTGCTTATCTCCACAATGAGAACTGTGATTTGCAGGAAGTATTCCTTTCAAAAAGTAACTCAATTCTCCCAGGGAAACAATGTGCTAAGGGATCCTTCAAGTAACATAGATGGTTTTCTTTGGAGAGATACATGTCTTTCTTCAAGTTAGTTGAATTGTCCTACTTGGAGCAAACAGAACCTACTTCCCCCTTGAAATATCTAGTTGTAGGAAGTATTCCTTTGAAAAACTAACTCAATTCTCACAGGGAAACCATGTGCTAGATGCTCCTGCTTCTAACCCAAAGGGTTCTCTTTCAAGGGATACATGTGTTTTGTCAACTTCTCTGTATAGGCCTCTTTGGAAGAAGATGAGGCTTTTTCCACCTTGAAAACTGTAATTTGCGGGAAACATTTCTTTCCAAAACTAACTCAGTTCTCCTAGGGAAACAATGTGCTAGATGTTCCTGCTTCTACAACACATGAGTTTCTTTCAAGAGATACATGCGTTTCTTCATCTCAGTTGAATAGGCTTATTTGGAACTACATGAGCTTTACTCCACTTTGAAAACCATCATTTGCAGGATGGATAGTTTTTGAAAAGTAACTCAGTTCTCACAGGGAAACAATGCACTAGATGCTCATTCTTTTCACTCTGAAGGTTTTCTTCCACAGATACACATATTTCATCACTTAGCTGAATAGGCCTTTTTGGATCAAAGTTATCTCCACCTTGAAAACTATGATTGGCTTAAGTATGACTTTGAAAAACTAACTCAATTCTCATACCGAAACAAGTATTTGATTCAGGAAGCTTCTAACATGGAGGCATTTCTTCTGAGAGATACATGTATTCCTTCACTCATGTCATAGGCCTATTCAGAGCAAACAGAGACTATCTCCACCTTGAAAACGGTGATTTGCATGATGTACTTCTCTCAAAACCTAACTCAATACTCACAGGGAAAGAAAGTGTTACATGCTCCAGCTAGTAACGTAGATGGTTTCCTTTGGAAAGATACATGTATTTCTTCAACTCACTTGCATAGGCCTGTTTTGAGCAACCTGAGCCTATCTCCATGACGAAACATCTAAGTTGCAAGAAGTATTCCTTTCCAAAACTAACTTGGTTTTCACAGGGACATAATGCACTAAATGCTCCACCTTCTAAAATAGATGCTTTTCTTTAGAGATATACATGTGTTTCTTTGAACAGAGCTGAATAGGACTATTTGGAGCAAATGGAGCCTATGTCCATCTTGGAAACTATGACTTGCATGAAGTGTTCCTTTCAAAAACTAACTCAGTTCTCACAGGGAAACATAGTACTACACGCTGCACCTACTAATGCAGATGGTATTCTTTGGAGAGATACGTGTGTCACTTTATCTCTGCTGAAGAGGCGTGTTTTTAGAAAACAGAGCCTATCTCCACCTTGAAACACCTAAGTTCCCAAAAGCAATTTTTCAAAATCTAACTAAATTCTCACATGGAGGAAATGTTCTAGATGCTCCTGCTTCTAACACAGATGGTTTTCGTTGGAGAGATGCCTGTGTGTCCTCAACTCAGATGAATAGGCTTATTTGGTTGTCCACTTTCAAAACCCACATTGAAGGAAGTATTCCTTTCAAAAAGTAACTCAACTCTCACAGTGAAACAATGTGCTAGATGCTCCGGCTTCTAGCCCTGATGGATTTCTTTCGAGAGATACATGTGTTTCTTCAACTTAGCTGAATAGGCCTATTTGGTTCACATGAGCCTTTCTCCACCATGAACACAATGTTTTCCAGGAAACATTCCTTTCGAAAACTAACTCAATTCGCCCAGGGAATCAATCTGCAACATGCTGCATCTTCGAACATCAATAGCTTCTCTGGACAGATTCATGAGATTCCACAACTCAGCTGACTACTCCTTATTGGAAGAAAATGAACCATTCTCCAACATGAAAACTACATTTGCAGGGTGTATTCCTTTCCAACACTTACTCACTTCTCATAGGGAATCAATCTGCCACAAGCTGCAGCTTCTAACATAAATAGTTTTCTTCAGAGAGATACATGTCTTTCTTTACTTCAGCAGAATAAGCTCCTTTAGAGCAACAGGAGGCTTACTCCACCTTGAAAACTATGATTTATAGGAAGTATTTCTTTCAAAAACTAACTCAATTCTCACAGTGAACAACGAGCTAGATGCTCCTGCTTCTAACACAGTTACTTTTCTCTCAGGATATACATGGGCTTCTTCAACTCAGCTGAATAGGCCTACTTGGAGCAACATAAGCCTTCCTCCACCTTGAAAACTGTGATTTGCAGGAAGTATTCCTTTCCAAAACGAACTCAACTCCCACAGAGAAACAATGTAGTAGATGCTGCAGCTTCGAACATAGATGGCTTTCTTTGGAGAGATACATTTCTTCAACTCAGCTGAATAAGCCTATTTGGAATGAAGAGAGCTTATCACCACTTTGAAAACTCCACGTTGCAGGAAGTATTCCTTTCCAAAAGTAACTCAACTCTCACAGGGAAAGTATGTGCTAGGTGCTCCTGCTTCTAACACTGATGGTTGTTTTTGGACAGTTGAATGTGCTTCTTAAACTCAGCTGAATAGGCCTATCTGGAACAAAATGATCTTTTCCCCACCTTTAAAAGTCTGATTTGCAGGAAGTATTACTTTCAAATCTAACTCATCCCTCACAGGGAAACACTGTGCTGGAGGCTGCGGTTTATAACACGCATGGATTTCTTTGGAGAGATACATGTGTTTCTTCATCTCAGCTGAAGAGGCCTATTTGGAACAAAATAAGCCTTTTTACACCATGAAATCTATGATTTGTAGGAGCTATTCCTTTCAAAAAGTAACTCAGCTCTCACAGAGAAACAATGTGCTACCTGCTGCAGCTTCTAACATTGATGGTTTTCTTTTGCGGGGTACATGTGTTTCTTGCACTCAGCTGAACATTCCTCTTTGGAGCAAACAGAGCCTATCTCCACCTTGAGAACTATGATTTTCAATAAGCACTCCGTTCCAAAACTAGCTGAATTCTCACAGGGGAAAACTGTTCTAGATGATCCTGCTTCTACCACTGATGCTTGTCTTTGGACAGATACTTGTGTTTCTTTCAACTCAGCTGAACAGGCCTATTTGGAACGAACAGAGTCCACCACCAGTTTCAAAAACACACCTTGCAGGAAATATTCCTTTCAAAAACTAACTCATTTCTCACAGGGAAACAATGTACTAGATTCGGCAGCTTCCAGCATAGATTATTTCCTTGGGAGTGATTCTTGTTTTTGTTCAACTTAGCTGAATTAGGCCTATTGGAGCAAACGTTTCCATTCTCCAACAGGAAAGTGTGATTTGCAGGAGATATTCCTTTCACAAACTAATTCCATTCTCACAGGGAAACAATGTGCTAGATTCTCCTGCTTCTAACACAGATCGTAGACCTTATAGAGTTACGTGTGTTTCTTCAACATAGCTCAATAGGCCTATTTGAAACAAAGAGAGCGTATCTACCCCTAGAAACGCCTAAGTTGAATGAATTATTCCTTTCAAAACTTAACTCAGTTCTCACAGTGAAACAAAGTGCTACATGTTGCAGCATCTAGCATAGATGATTTTCTTTGGAGAGGTACATGTGTTTCTTCAATTCAGCTTTTTAGGCCTATTTCGAGCAAACGCTGCTTATCTCCACAATGAGAACTGTGATTTGCAGGAAGTATTCCTTTCAAAAAGTAACTCAATTCTCCCAGGGAAACAATGTGCTAAGGGATCCTTCAAGTAACATAGATGGTTTTCTTTGGAGAGATACATGTCTTTCTTCAAGTTAGTTGAATTGTCCTACTTGGAGCAAACAGAACCTACTTCCCCCTTGAAATATCTAGTTGTAGGAAGTATTCCTTTGAAAAACTAACTCAATTCTCACAGGGAAACCATGTGCTAGATGCTCCTGCTTCTAACCCAAAGGGTTCTCTTTCAAGGGATACATGTGTTTTGTCAACTTCTCTGTATAGGCCTCTTTGGAAGAAGATGAGGCTTTTTCCACCTTGAAAACTGTAATTTGCGGGAAACATTTCTTTCCAAAACTAACTCAGTTCTCCTAGGGAAACAATGTGCTAGATGTTCCTGCTTCTACAACACATGAGTTTCTTTCAAGAGATACATGCGTTTCTTCATCTCAGTTGAATAGGCTTATTTGGAACTACATGAGCTTTACTCCACTTTGAAAACCATCATTTGCAGGATGGATAGTTTTTGAAAAGTAACTCAGTTCTCACAGGGAAACAATGCACTAGATGCTCATTCTTTTCACTCTGAAGGTTTTCTTCCACAGATACACATATTTCATCACTTAGCTGAATAGGCCTTTTTGGATCAAAGTTATCTCCACCTTGAAAACTATGATTGGCTTAAGTATGACTTTGAAAAACTAACTCAATTCTCATACCGAAACAAGTATTTGATTCAGGAAGCTTCTAACATGGAGGCATTTCTTCTGAGAGATACATGTATTCCTTCACTCATGTCATAGGCCTATTCAGAGCAAACAGAGACTATCTCCACCTTGAAAACGGTGATTTGCATGATGTACTTCTCTCAAAACCTAACTCAATACTCACAGGGAAAGAAAGTGTTACATGCTCCAGCTAGTAACGTAGATGGTTTCCTTTGGAAAGATACATGTATTTCTTCAACTCACTTGCATAGGCCTGTTTTGAGCAACCTGAGCCTATCTCCATGACGAAACATCTAAGTTGCAAGAAGTATTCCTTTCCAAAACTAACTTGGTTTTCACAGGGACATAATGCACTAAATGCTCCACCTTCTAAAATAGATGCTTTTCTTTAGAGATATACATGTGTTTCTTTGAACAGAGCTGAATAGGACTATTTGGAGCAAATGGAGCCTATGTCCATCTTGGAAACTATGACTTGCATGAAGTGTTCCTTTCAAAAACTAACTCAGTTCTCACAGGGAAACATAGTACTACACGCTGCACCTACTAATGCAGATGGTATTCTTTGGAG
Organism: Castor canadensis; assembly: GCF_047511655.1. Taxonomy (NCBI): domain Eukaryota; kingdom Metazoa; phylum Chordata; class Mammalia; order Rodentia; family Castoridae; genus Castor; species Castor canadensis. The sequence continues at coordinate 70,417,353 of NC_133389.1, forward strand.
AGATACGTGTGTCACTTTATCTCTGCTGAAGAGGCGTGTTTTTAGAAAACAGAGCCTATCTCCACCTTGAAACACCTAAGTTCCCAAAAGCAATTTTTCAAAATCTAACTAAATTCTCACATGGAGGAAATGTTCTAGATGCTCCTGCTTCTAACACAGATGGTTTTCTTTAGAGAGATGCCTGTGTGTCCTCAACTCAGATGAATAGGCTTATTTGGTTGTCCACTTTCAAAACCCACATTGAAGGAAGTATTCCTTTCAAAAAGTAACTCAACTCTCACAGTGAAACAATTTGCTAGATGCTCCGGCTTCTAGCCCTGATGGATTTCTTTCGAGAGATACATGTGTTTCTTCAACTTAGCTGAATAGGCCTATTTGGTTCACATGAGCCTTTCTCCACCATGAACACAATGTTTTCCAGGAAACATTCCTTTCGAAAACTAACTCAATTCGCCCAGGGAATCAATCTGCAACATGCTGCATCTTCGAACATCAATAGCTTCTCTGGACAGATTCATGAGATTCCACAACTCAGCTGACTACTCCTTATTGGAAGAAAATGAACCATTCTCCAACATGAAAACTACATTTGCAGGGTGTATTCCTTTCCAACACTTACTCACTTCTCATAGGGAATCAATCTGCCACAAGCTGCAGCTTCTAACATAAATAGTTTTCTTCAGAGAGATACATGTCTTTCTTTACTTCAGAAGAATAAGCTCCTTTAGAGCAACAGGAGGCTTACTCCACCTTGAAAACTATGATTTATAGGAAGTATTTCTTTCAAAAACTAACTCAATTCTCACAGTGAACAACGAGCTAGATGCTCCTGCTTCTAACACAGTTACTTTTCTCTCAGGATATACATGGGCTTCTTCAACTCAGCTGAATAGGCCTACTTGGAGCAACATAAGCCTTCCTCCACCTTGAAAACTGTGATTTGCAGGAAGTATTCCTTTCCAAAACGAACTCAACTCCCACAGAGAAACAATGTAGTAGATGCTGCAGCTTCGAACATAGATGGCTTTCTTTGGAGAGATACATTTCTTCAACTCAGCTGAATAAGCCTATTTGGAATGAAGAGAGCTTATCACCACTTTGAAAACTCCACGTTGCAGGAAGTATTCCTTTCCAAAAGTAACTCAACTCTCACAGGGAAAGTATGTGCTAGGTGCTCCTGCTTCTAACACTGATGGTTGTTTTTGGACAGTTGAATGTGCTTCTTAAACTCAGCTGAATAGGCCTATCTGGAACAAAATGATCTTTTCCCCACCTTTAAAAGTCTGATTTGCAGGAAGTATTACTTTCAAATCTAACTCATCCCTCACAGGGAAACACTGTGCTGGAGGCTGCGGTTTATAACACGCATGGATTTCTTTGGAGAGATACATGTGTTTCTTCATCTCAGCTGAAGAGGCCTATTTGGAACAAAATAAGCCTTTTTACACCATGAAATCTATGATTTGTAGGAGCTATTCCTTTCAAAAAGTAACTCAGCTCTCACAGAGAAACAATGTGCTACCTGCTGCAGCTTCTAACATTGATGGTGTTCTTTTGCGGGGTACATGTGTTTCTTGCACTCAGCTGAACATTCCTCTTTGGAGCAAACAGAGCCTATCTCCACCTTGAGAACTATGATTTTCAATAAGCACTCCGTTCCAAAACTAGCTGAATTCTCACAGGGGAAAACTGTTCTAGATGATCCTGCTTCTACCACTGATGCTTGTCTTTGGACAGATACTTGTGTTTCTTTCAACTCAGCTGAACAGGCCTATTTGGAAAGAACAGAGTCCACCACCAGTTTCAAAAACACACCTTGCAGGAAATATTCCTTTCAAAAACTAACTCATTTCTCACAGGGAAACAATGTACTAGATTCGGCAGCTTCCAGCATAGATTATTTCCTTGGGAGTGATTCTTGTTTTTGTTCAACTTAGCTGAATTAGGCCTATTGGAGCAAACGTTTCCATTCTCCAACAGGAAAGTGTGATTTGCAGGAGATATTCCTTTCACAAACTAATTCCATTCTCACAGGGAAACAATGTGCTAGATTCTCCTGCTTCTAACACAGATCGTAGACCTTATAGAGTTACGTGTGTTTCTTCAACATAGCTCAATAGGCCTATTTGAAACAAAGAGAGCGTATCTACCCCTAGAAACGCCTAAGTTGAATGAATTATTCCTTTCAAAACTTAACTCAGTTCTCACAGTGAAACAAAGTGCTACATGTTGCAGCATCTAGCATAGATGATTTTCTTTGGAGAGGTACATGTGTTTCTTCAATTCAGCTTTTTAGGCCTATTTCGAGCAAACGCTGCTTATCTCCACAATGAGAACTGTGATTTGCAGGAAGTATTCCTTTCAAAAAGTAACTCAATTCTCCCAGGGAAACAATGTGCTAAGGGATCCTTCAAGTAACATAGATGGTTTTCTTTGGAGAGATACATGTCTTTCTTCAAGTTAGTTGAATTGTCCTACTTGGAGCAAACAGAACCTACTTCCCCCTTGAAATATCTAGTTGTAGGAAGTATTCCTTTGAAAAACTAACTCAATTCTCACAGGGAAACCATGTGCTAGATGCTCCTGCTTCTAACCCAAAGGGTTCTCTTTCAAGGGATACATGTGTTTTGTCAACTTCTCTGTATAGGCCTCTTTGGAAGAAGATGAGGCTTTTTCCACCTTGAAAACTGTAATTTGCGGGAAACATTTCTTTCCAAAACTAACTCAGTTCTCCTAGGGAAACAATGTGCTAGATGTTCCTGCTTCTACAACACATGAGTTTCTTTCAAGAGATACATGCGTTTCTTCATCTCAGTTGAATAGGCTTATTTGGAACTACATGAGCTTTACTCCACTTTGAAAACCATCATTTGCAGGATGGATAGTTTTTGAAAAGTAACTCAGTTCTCACAGGGAAACAATGCACTAGATGCTCATTCTTTTCACTCTGAAGGTTTTCTTCCACAGATACACATATTTCATCACTTAGCTGAATAGGCCTTTTTGGATCAAAGTTATCTCCACCTTGAAAACTATGATTGGCTTAAGTATGACTTTGAAAAACTAACTCAATTCTCATACCGAAACAAGTATTTGATTCAGGAAGCTTCTAACATGGAGGCATTTCTTCTGAGAGATACATGTATTCCTTCACTCATGTCATAGGCCTATTCAGAGCAAACAGAGACTATCTCCACCTTGAAAACGGTGATTTGCATGATGTACTTCTCTCAAAACCTAACTCAATACTCACAGGGAAAGAAAGTGTTACATGCTCCAGCTAGTAACGTAGATGGTTTCCTTTGGAAAGATACATGTATTTCTTCAACTCACTTGCATAGGCCTGTTTTGAGCAACCTGAGCCTATCTCCATGACGAAACATCTAAGTTGCAAGAAGTATTCCTTTCCAAAACTAACTTGGTTTTCACAGGGACATAATGCACTAAATGCTCCACCTTCTAAAATAGATGCTTTTCTTTAGAGATATACATGTGTTTCTTTGAACAGAGCTGAATAGGACTATTTGGAGCAAATGGAGCCTATGTCCATCTTGGAAACTATGACTTGCATGAAGTGTTCCTTTCAAAAACTAACTCAGTTCTCACAGGGAAACATAGTACTACACGCTGCACCTACTAATGCAGATGGTATTCTTTGGAGAGATACGTGTGTCACTTTATCTCTGCTGAAGAGGCGTGTTTTTAGAAAACAGAGCCTATCTCCACCTTGAAACACCTAAGTTCCCAAAAGCAATTTTTCAAAATCTAACTAAATTCTCACATGGAGGAAATGTTCTAGATGCTCCTGCTTCTAACACAGATGGTTTTCGTTGGAGAGATGCCTGTGTGTCCTCAACTCAGATGAATAGGCTTATTTGGTTGTCCACTTTCAAAACCCACATTGAAGGAAGTATTCCTTTCAAAAAGTAACTCAACTCTCACAGTGAAACAATGTGCTAGATGCTCCGGCTTCTAGCCCTGATGGATTTCTTTCGAGAGATACATGTGTTTCTTCAACTTAGCTGAATAGGCCTATTTGGTTCACATGAGCCTTTCTCCACCATGAACACAATGTTTTCCAGGAAACATTCCTTTCGAAAACTAACTCAATTCGCCCAGGGAATCAATCTGCAACATGCTGCATCTTCGAACATCAATAGCTTCTCTGGACAGATTCATGAGATTCCACAACTCAGCTGACTACTCCTTATTGGAAGAAAATGAACCATTCTCCAACATGAAAACTACATTTGCAGGGTGTATTCCTTTCCAACACTTACTCACTTCTCATAGGGAATCAATCTGCCACAAGCTGCAGCTTCTAACATAAATAGTTTTCTTCAGAGAGATACATGTCTTTCTTTACTTCAGCAGAATAAGCTCCTTTAGAGCAACAGGAGGCTTACTCCACCTTGAAAACTATGATTTATAGGAAGTATTTCTTTCAAAAACTAACTCAATTCTCACAGTGAACAACGAGCTAGATGCTCCTGCTTCTAACACAGTTACTTTTCTCTCAGGATATACATGGGCTTCTTCAACTCAGCTGAATAGGCCTACTTGGAGCAACATAAGCCTTCCTCCACCTTGAAAACTGTGATTTGCAGGAAGTATTCCTTTCCAAAACGAACTCAACTCCCACAGAGAAACAATGTAGTAGATGCTGCAGCTTCGAACATAGATGGCTTTCTTTGGAGAGATACATTTCTTCAACTCAGCTGAATAAGCCTATTTGGAATGAAGAGAGCTTATCACCACTTTGAAAACTCCACGTTGCAGGAAGTATTCCTTTCCAAAAGTAACTCAACTCTCACAGGGAAAGTATGTGCTAGGTGCTCCTGCTTCTAACACTGATGGTTGTTTTTGGACAGTTGAATGTGCTTCTTAAACTCAGCTGAATAGGCCTATCTGGAACAAAATGATCTTTTCCCCACCTTTAAAAGTCTGATTTGCAGGAAGTATTACTTTCAAATCTAACTCATCCCTCACAGGGAAACACTGTGCTGGAGGCTGCAGTTTATAACACGCATGGATTTCTTTGGAGAGATACATGTGTTTCTTCATCTCAGCTGAAGAGGCCTATTTGGAACAAAATAAGCCTTTTTACACCATGAAATCTATGATTTGTAGGAGCTATTCCTTTCAAAAAGTAACTCAGCTCTCACAGAGAAACAATGTGCTACCTGCTGCAGCTTCTAACATTGATGGTTTTCTTTTGCGGGGTACATGTGTTTCTTGCACTCAGCTGAACATTCCTCTTTGGAGCAAACAGAGCCTATCTCCACCTTGAGAACTATGATTTTCAATAAGCACTCCGTTCCAAAACTAGCTGAATTCTCACAGGGGAAAACTGTTCTAGATGATCCTGCTTCTACCACTGATGCTTGTCTTTGGACAGATACTTGTGTTTCTTTCAACTCAGCTGAACAGGCCTATTTGGAACGAACAGAGTCCACCACCAGTTTCAAAAACACACCTTGCAGGAAATATTCCTTTCAAAAACTAACTCATTTCTCACAGGGAAACAATGTACTAGATTCGGCAGCTTCCAGCATAGATTATTTCCTTGGGAGTGATTCTTGTTTTTGTTCAACTTAGCTGAATTAGGCCTATTGGAGCAAACGTTTCCATTCTCCAACAGGAAAGTGTGATTTGCAGGAGATATTCCTTTCACAAACTAATTCCATTCTCACAGGGAAACAATGTGCTAGATTCTCCTGCTTCTAACACAGATCGTAGACCTTATAGAGTTACGTGTGTTTCTTCAACATAGCTCAATAGGCCTATTTGAAACAAAGAGAGCGTATCTACCCCTAGAAACGCCTAAGTTGAATGAATTATTCCTTTCAAAACTTAACTCAGTTCTCACAGTGAAACAAAGTGCTACATGTTGCAGCATCTAGCATAGATGATTTTCTTTGGAGAGGTACATGTGTTTCTTCAATTCAGCTTTTTAGGCCTATTTCGAGCAAACGCTGCTTATCTCCACAATGAGAACTGTGATTTGCAGGAAGTATTCCTTTCAAAAAGTAACTCAATTCTCCCAGGGAAACAATGTGCTAAGGGATCCTTCAAGTAACATAGATGGTTTTCTTTGGAGAGATACATGTCTTTCTTCAAGTTAGTTGAATTGTCCTACTTGGAGCAAACAGAACCTACTTCCCCCTTGAAATATCTAGTTGTAGGAAGTATTCCTTTGAAAAACTAACTCAATTCTCACAGGGAAACCATGTGCTAGATGCTCCTGCTTCTAACCCAAAGGGTTCTCTTTCAAGGGATACATGTGTTTTGTCAACTTCTCTGTATAGGCCTCTTTGGAAGAAGATGAGGCTTTTTCCACCTTGAAAACTGTAATTTGCGGGAAACATTTCTTTCCAAAACTAACTCAGTTCTCCTAGGGAAACAATGTGCTAGATGTTCCTGCTTCTACAACACATGAGTTTCTTTCAAGAGATACATGCGTTTCTTCATCTCAGTTGAATAGGCTTATTTGGAACTACATGAGCTTTACTCCACTTTGAAAACCATCATTTGCAGGATGGATAGTTTTTGAAAAGTAACTCAGTTCTCACAGGGAAACAATGCACTAGATGCTCATTCTTTTCACTCTGAAGGTTTTCTTCCACAGATACACATATTTCATCACTTAGCTGAATAGGCCTTTTTGGATCAAAGTTATCTCCACCTTGAAAACTATGATTGGCTTAAGTATGACTTTGAAAAACTAACTCAATTCTCATACCGAAACAAGTATTTGATTCAGGAAGCTTCTAACATGGAGGCATTTCTTCTGAGAGATACATGTATTCCTTCACTCATGTCATAGGCCTATTCAGAGCAAACAGAGACTATCTCCACCTTGAAAACGGTGATTTGCATGATGTACTTCTCTCAAAACCTAACTCAATACTCACAGGGAAAGAAAGTGTTACATGCTCCAGCTAGTAACGTAGATGGTTTCCTTTGGAAAGATACATGTATTTCTTCAACTCACTTGCATAGGCCTGTTTTGAGCAACCTGAGCCTATCTCCATGACGAAACATCTAAGTTGCAAGAAGTATTCCTTTCCAAAACTAACTTGGTTTTCACAGGGACATAATGCACTAAATGCTCCACCTTCTAAAATAGATGCTTTTCTTTAGAGATATACATGTGTTTCTTTGAACAGAGCTGAATAGGACTATTTGGAGCAAATGGAGCCTATGTCCATCTTGGAAACTATGACTTGCATGAAGTGTTCCTTTCAAAAACTAACTCAGTTCTCACAGGGAAACATAGTACTACACGCTGCACCTACTAATGCAGATGGTATTCTTTGGAGAGATACGTGTGTCACTTTATCTCTGCTGAAGAGGCGTGTTTTTAGAAAACAGAGCCTATCTCCACCTTGAAACACCTAAGTTCCCAAAAGCAATTTTTCAAAATCTAACTAAATTCTCACATGGAGGAAATGTTCTAGATGCTCCTGCTTCTAACACAGATGGTTTTCGTTGGAGAGATGCCTGTGTGTCCTCAACTCAGATGAATAGGCTTATTTGGTTGTCCACTTTCAAAACCCACATTGAAGGAAGTATTCCTTTCAAAAAGTAACTCAACTCTCACAGTGAAACAATGTGCTAGATGCTCCGGCTTCTAGCCCTGATGGATTTCTTTCGAGAGATACATGTGTTTCTTCAACTTAGCTGAATAGGCCTATTTGGTTCACATGAGCCTTTCTCCACCATGAACACAATGTTTTCCAGGAAACATTCCTTTCGAAAACTAACTCAATTCGCCCAGGGAATCAATCTGCAACATGCTGCATCTTCGAACATCAATAGCTTCTCTGGACAGATTCATGAGATTCCACAACTCAGCTGACTACTCCTTATTGGAAGAAAATGAACCATTCTCCAACATGAAAACTACATTTGCAGGGTGTATTCCTTTCCAACACTTACTCACTTCTCATAGGGAATCAATCTGCCACAAGCTGCAGCTTCTAACATAAATAGTTTTCTTCAGAGAGATACATGTCTTTCTTTACTTCAGCAGAATAAGCTCCTTTAGAGCAACAGGAGGCTTACTCCACCTTGAAAACTATGATTTATAGGAAGTATTTCTTTCAAAAACTAACTCAATTCTCACAGTGAACAACGAGCTAGATGCTCCTGCTTCTAACACAGTTACTTTTCTCTCAGGATATACATGGGCTTCTTCAACTCAGCTGAATAGGCCTACTTGGAGCAACATAAGCCTTCCTCCACCTTGAAAACTGTGATTTGCAGGAAGTATTCCTTTCCAAAACGAACTCAACTCCCACAGAGAAACAATGTAGTAGATGCTGCAGCTTCGAACATAGATGGCTTTCTTTGGAGAGATACATTTCTTCAACTCAGCTGAATAAGCCTATTTGGAATGAAGAGAGCTTATCACCACTTTGAAAACTCCACGTTGCAGGAAGTATTCCTTTCCAAAAGTAACTCAACTCTCACAGGGAAAGTATGTGCTAGGTGCTCCTGCTTCTAACACTGATGGTTGTTTTTGGACAGTTGAATGTGCTTCTTAAACTCAGCTGAATAGGCCTATCTGGAACAAAATGATCTTTTCCCCACCTTTAAAAGTCTGATTTGCAGGAAGTATTACTTTCAAATCTAACTCATCCCTCACAGGGAAACACTGTGCTGGAGGCTGCGGTTTATAACACGCATGGATTTCTTTGGAGAGATACATGTGTTTCTTCATCTCAGCTGAAGAGGCCTATTTGGAACAAAATAAGCCTTTTTACACCATGAAATCTATGATTTGTAGGAGCTATTCCTTTCAAAAAGTAACTCAGCTCTCACAGAGAAACAATGTGCTACCTGCTGCAGCTTCTAACATTGATGGTTTTCTTTTGCGGGGTACATGTGTTTCTTGCACTCAGCTGAACATTCCTCTTTGGAGCAAACAGAGCCTATCTCCACCTTGAGAACTATGATTTTCAATAAGCACTCCGTTCCAAAACTAGCTGAATTCTCACAGGGGAAAACTGTTCTAGATGATCCTGCTTCTACCACTGATGCTTGTCTTTGGACAGATACTTGTGTTTCTTTCAACTCAGCTGAACAGGCCTATTTGGAACGAACAGAGTCCACCACCAGTTTCAAAAACACACCTTGCAGGAAATATTCCTTTCAAAAACTAACTCATTTCTCACAGGGAAACAATGTACTAGATTCGGCAGCTTCCAGCATAGATTATTTCCTTGGGAGTGATTCTTGTTTTTGTTCAACTTAGCTGAATTAGGCCTATTGGAGCAAACGTTTCCATTCTCCAACAGGAAAGTGTGATTTGCAGGAGATATTCCTTTCACAAACTAATTCCATTCTCACAGGGAAACAATGTGCTAGATTCTCCTGCTTCTAACACAGATCGTAGACCTTATAGAGTTACGTGTGTTTCTTCAACATAGCTCAATAGGCCTATTTGAAACAAAGAGAGCGTATCTACCCCTAGAAACGCCTAAGTTGAATGAATTATTCCTTTCAAAACTTAACTCAGTTCTCACAGTGAAACAAAGTGCTACATGTTGCAGCATCTAGCATAGATGATTTTCTTTGGAGAGGTACATGTGTTTCTTCAATTCAGCTTTTTAGGCCTATTTCGAGCAAACGCTGCTTATCTCCACAATGAGAACTGTGATTTGCAGGAAGTATTCCTTTCAAAAAGTAACTCAATTCTCCCAGGGAAACAATGTGCTAAGGGATCCTTCAAGTAACATAGATGGTTTTCTTTGGAGAGATACATGTCTTTCTTCAAGTTAGTTGAATTGTCCTACTTGGAGCAAACAGAACCTACTTCCCCCTTGAAATATCTAGTTGTAGGAAGTATTCCTTTGAAAAACTAACTCAATTCTCACAGGGAAACCATGTGCTAGATGCTCCTGCTTCTAACCCAAAGGGTTCTCTTTCAAGGGATACATGTGTTTTGTCAACTTCTCTGTATAGGCCTCTTTGGAAGAAGATGAGGCTTTTTCCACCTTGAAAACTGTAATTTGCGGGAAACATTTCTTTCCAAAACTAACTCAGTTCTCCTAGGGAAACAATGTGCTAGATGTTCCTGCTTCTACAACACATGAGTTTCTTTCAAGAGATACATGCGTTTCTTCATCTCAGTTGAATAGGCTTATTTGGAACTACATGAGCTTTACTCCACTTTGAAAACCATCATTTGCAGGATGGATAGTTTTTGAAAAGTAACTCAGTTCTCACAGGGAAACAATGCACTAGATGCTCATTCTTTTCACTCTGAAGGTTTTCTTCCACAGATACACATATTTCATCACTTAGCTGAATAGGCCTTTTTGGATCAAAGTTATCTCCACCTTGAAAACTATGATTGGCTTAAGTATGACTTTGAAAAACTAACTCAATTCTCATACCGAAACAACTATTTGATTCAGGAAGCTTCTAACATGGATGCATTTCTTCTGAGAGATACATGTATTCCTTCACTCATGTCATAGGCCTATTCAGAGCAAACAGAGACTATCTCCACCTTGAAAACGGTGATTTGCATGATGTACTTCTCTCAAAACCTAACTCAATACTCACAGGGAAAGAAAGTGTTACATGCTCCAGCTAGTAACGTAGATGGTTTCCTTTGGAAAGATACATGTATTTCTTCAACTCACTTGCATAGGCCTGTTTTGAGCAACCTGAGCCTATCTCCATGACGAAACATCTAAGTTGCAAGAAGTATTCCTTTCCAAAACTAACTTGGTTTTCACAGGGACATAATGCACTAAATGCTCCACCTTCTAAAATAGATGCTTTTCTTTAGAGATATACATGTGTTTCTTTGAACAGAGCTGAATAGGACTATTTGGAGCAAATGGAGCCTATGTCCATCTTGGAAACTATGACTTGCATGAAGTGTTCCTTTCAAAAACTAACTCAGTTCTCACAGGGAAACATAGTACTACACGCTGCACCTACTAATGCAGATGGTATTCTTTGGAGAGATACGTGTGTCACTTTATCTCTGCTGAAGAGGCGTGTTTTTAGAAAACAGAGCCTATCTCCACCTTGAAACACCTAAGTTCCCAAAAGCAATTTTTCAAAATCTAACTAAATTCTCACATGGAGGAAATGTTCTAGATGCTCCTGCTTCTAACACAGATGGTTTTCTTTAGAGAGATGCCTGTGTGTCCTCAACTCAGATGAATAGGCTTATTTGGTTGTCCACTTTCAAAACCCACATTGAAGGAAGTATTCCTTTCAAAAAGTAACTCAACTCTCACAGTGAAACAATTTGCTAGATGCTCCGGCTTCTAGCCCTGATGGATTTCTTTCGAGAGATACATGTGTTTCTTCAACTTAGCTGAATAGGCCTATTTGGTTCACATGAGCCTTTCTCCACCATGAACACAATGTTTTCCAGGAAACATTCCTTTCGAAAACTAACTCAATTCGCCCAGGGAATCAATCTGCAACATGCTGCATCTTCGAACATCAATAGCTTCTCTGGACAGATTCATGAGATTCCACAACTCAGCTGACTACTCCTTATTGGAAGAAAATGAACCATTCTCCAACATGAAAACTACATTTGCAGGGTGTATTCCTTTCCAACACTTACTCACTTCTCATAGGGAATCAATCTGCCACAAGCTGCAGCTTCTAACATAAATAGTTTTCTTCAGAGAGATACATGTCTTTCTTTACTTCAGAAGAATAAGCTCCTTTAGAGCAACAGGAGGCTTACTCCACCTTGAAAACTATGATTTATAGGAAGTATTTCTTTCAAAAACTAACTCAATTCTCACAGTGAACAACGAGCTAGATGCTCCTGCTTCTAACACAGTTACTTTTCTCTCAGGATATACATGGGCTTCTTCAACTCAGCTGAATAGGCCTACTTGGAGCAACATAAGCCTTCCTCCACCTTGAAAACTGTGATTTGCAGGAAGTATTCCTTTCCAAAACGAACTCAACTCCCACAGAGAAACAATGTAGTAGATGCTGCAGCTTCGAACATAGATGGCTTTCTTTGGAGAGATACATTTCTTCAACTCAGCTGAATAAGCCTATTTGGAATGAAGAGAGCTTATCACCACTTTGAAAACTCCACGTTGCAGGAAGTATTCCTTTCCAAAAGTAACTCAACTCTCACAGGGAAAGTATGTGCTAGGTGCTCCTGCTTCTAACACTGATGGTTGTTTTTGGACAGTTGAATGTGCTTCTTAAACTCAGCTGAATAGGCCTATCTGGAACAAAATGATCTTTTCCCCACCTTTAAAAGTCTGATTTGCAGGAAGTATTACTTTCAAATCTAACTCATCCCTCACAGGGAAACACTGTGCTGGAGGCTGCGGTTTATAACACGCATGGATTTCTTTGGAGAGATACATGTGTTTCTTCATCTCAGCTGAAGAGGCCTATTTGGAACAAAATAAGCCTTTTTACACCATGAAATCTATGATTTGTAGGAGCTATTCCTTTCAAAAAGTAACTCAGCTCTCACAGAGAAACAATGTGCTACCTGCTGCAGCTTCTAACATTGATGGTGTTCTTTTGCGGGGTACATGTGTTTCTTGCACTCAGCTGAACATTCCTCTTTGGAGCAAACAGAGCCTATCTCCACCTTGAGAACTATGATTTTCAATAAGCACTCCGTTCCAAAACTAGCTGAATTCTCACAGGGGAAAACTGTTCTAGATGATCCTGCTTCTACCACTGATGCTTGTCTTTGGACAGATACTTGTGTTTCTTTCAACTCAGCTGAACAGGCCTATTTGGAACGAACAGAGTCCACCACCAGTTTCAAAAACACACCTTGCAGGAAATATTCCTTTCAAAAACTAACTCATTTCTCACAGGGAAACAATGTACTAGATTCGGCAGCTTCCAGCATAGATTATTTCCTTGGGAGTGATTCTTGTTTTTGTTCAACTTAGCTGAATTAGGCCTATTGGAGCAAACGTTTCCATTCTCCAACAGGAAAGTGTGATTTGCAGGAGATATTCCTTTCACAAACTAATTCCATTCTCACAGGGAAACAATGTGCTAGATTCTCCTGCTTCTAACACAGATCGTAGACCTTATAGAGTTACGTGTGTTTCTTCAACATAGCTCAATAGGCCTATTTGAAACAAAGAGAGCGTATCTACCCCTAGAAACGCCTAAGTTGAATGAATTATTCCTTTCAAAACTTAACTCAGTTCTCACAGTGAAACAAAGTGCTACATGTTGCAGCATCTAGCATAGATGATTTTCTTTGGAGAGGTACATGTGTTTCTTCAATTCAGCTTTTTAGGCCTATTTCGAGCAAACGCTGCTTATCTCCACAATGAGAACTGTGATTTGCAGGAAGTATTCCTTTCAAAAAGTAACTCAATTCTCCCAGGGAAACAATGTGCTAAGGGATCCTTCAAGTAACATAGATGGTTTTCTTTGGAGAGATACATGTCTTTCTTCAAGTTAGTTGAATTGTCCTACTTGGAGCAAACAGAACCTACTTCCCCCTTGAAATATCTAGTTGTAGGAAGTATTCCTTTGAAAAACTAACTCAATTCTCACAGGGAAACCATGTGCTAGATGCTCCTGCTTCTAACCCAAAGGGTTCTCTTTCAAGGGATACATGTGTTTTGTCAACTTCTCTGTATAGGCCTCTTTGGAAGAAGATGAGGCTTTTTCCACCTTGAAAACTGTAATTTGCGGGAAACATTTCTTTCCAAAACTAACTCAGTTCTCCTAGGGAAACAATGTGCTAGATGTTCCTGCTTCTACAACACATGAGTTTCTTTCAAGAGATACATGCGTTTCTTCATCTCAGTTGAATAGGCTTATTTGGAACTACATGAGCTTTACTCCACTTTGAAAACCATCATTTGCAGGATGGATAGTTTTTGAAAAGTAACTCAGTTCTCACAGGGAAACAATGCACTAGATGCTCATTCTTTTCACTCTGAAGGTTTTCTTCCACAGATACACATATTTCATCACTTAGCTGAATAGGCCTTTTTGGATCAAAGTTATCTCCACCTTGAAAACTATGATTGGCTTAAGTATGACTTTGAAAAACTAACTCAATTCTCATACCGAAACAAGTATTTGATTCAGGAAGCTTCTAACATGGAGGCATTTCTTCTGAGAGATACATGTATTCCTTCACTCATGTCATAGGCCTATTCAGAGCAAACAGAGACTATCTCCACCTTGAAAACGGTGATTTGCATGATGTACTTCTCTCAAAACCTAACTCAATACTCACAGGGAAAGAAAGTGTTACATGCTCCAGCTAGTAACGTAGATGGTTTCCTTTGGAAAGATACATGTATTTCTTCAACTCACTTGCATAGGCCTGTTTTGAGCAACCTGAGCCTATCTCCATGACGAAACATCTAAGTTGCAAGAAGTATTCCTTTCCAAAACTAACTTGGTTTTCACAGGGACATAATGCACTAAATGCTCCACCTTCTAAAATAGATGCTTTTCTTTAGAGATATACATGTGTTTCTTTGAACAGAGCTGAATAGGACTATTTGGAGCAAATGGAGCCTATGTCCATCTTGGAAACTATGACTTGCATGAAGTGTTCCTTTCAAAAACTAACTCAGTTCTCACAGGGAAACATAGTACTACACGCTGCACCTACTAATGCAGATGGTATTCTTTGGAGAGATACGTGTGTCACTTTATCTCTGCTGAAGAGGCGTGTTTTTAGAAAACAGAGCCTATCTCCACCTTGAAACACCTAAGTTCCCAAAAGCAATTTTTCAAAATCTAACTAAATTCTCACATGGAGGAAATGTTCTAGATGCTCCTGCTTCTAACACAGATGGTTTTCGTTGGAGAGATGCCTGTGTGTCCTCAACTCAGATGAATAGGCTTATTTGGTTGTCCACTTTCAAAACCCACATTGAAGGAAGTATTCCTTTCAAAAAGTAACTCAACTCTCACAGTGAAACAATGTGCTAGATGCTCCGGCTTCTAGCCCTGATGGATTTCTTTCGAGGGATACATGTGTTTCTTCAACTTAGCTGAATAGGCCTATTTGGTTCACATGAGCCTTTCTCCACCATGAACACAATGTTTTCCAGGAAACATTCCTTTCGAAAACTAACTCAATTCGCCCAGGGAATCAATCTGCAACATGCTGCATCTTCGAACATCAATAGCTTCTCTGGACAGATTCATGAGATTCCACAACTCAGCTGACTACTCCTTATTGGAAGAAAATGAACCATTCTCCAACATGAAAACTACATTTGCAGGGTGTATTCCTTTCCAACACTTACTCACTTCTCATAGGGAATCAATCTGCCACAAGCTGCAGCTTCTAACATAAATAGTTTTCTTCAGAGAGATACATGTCTTTCTTTACTTCAGCAGAATAAGCTCCTTTAGAGCAACAGGAGGCTTACTCCACCTTGAAAACTATGATTTATAGGAAGTATTTCTTTCAAAAACTAACTCAATTCTCACAGTGAACAACGAGCTAGATGCTCCTGCTTCTAACACAGTTACTTTTCTCTCAGGATATACATGGGCTTCTTCAACTCAGCTGAATAGGCCTACTTGGAGCAACATAAGCCTTCCTCCACCTTGAAAACTGTGATTTGCAGGAAGTATTCCTTTCCAAAACGAACTCAACTCCCACAGAGAAACAATGTACTAGGTGCTGCAGCTTCGAACATAGATGGCTTTCTTTGGAGAGATACATTTCTTCAACTCAGCTGAATAAGCCTATTTGGAATGAAGAGAGCTTATCACCACTTTGAAAACTCCACGTTGCAGGAAGTATTCCTTTCCAAAAGTAACTCAACTCTCACAGGGAAAGTATGTGCTAGGTGCTCCTGCTTCTAACACTGATGGTTGTTTTTGGACAGTTGAATGTGCTTCTTAAACTCAGCTGAATAGGCCTATCTGGAACAAAATGATCTTTTCCCCACCTTTAAAAGTCTGATTTGCAGGAAGTATTACTTTCAAATCTAACTCATCCCTCACAGGGAAACACTGTGCTGGAGGCTGCGGTTTATAACACGCATGGATTTCTTTGGAGAGATACATGTGTTTCTTCATCTCAGCTGAAGAGGCCTATTTGGAACAAAATAAGCCTTTTTACACCATGAAATCTATGATTTGTAGGAGCTATTCCTTTCAAAAAGTAACTCAGCTCTCACAGAGAAACAATGTGCTACCTGCTGCAGCTTCTAACATTGATGGTGTTCTTTTGCGGGGTACATGTGTTTCTTGCACTCAGCTGAACATTCCTCTTTGGAGCAAACAGAGCCTATCTCCACCTTGAGAACTATGATTTTCAATAAGCACTCCGTTCCAAAACTAGCTGAATTCTCACAGGGGAAAACTGTTCTAGATGATCCTGCTTCTACCACTGATGCTTGTCTTTGGACAGATACTTGTGTTTCTTTCAACTCAGCTGAACAGGCCTATTTGGAACGAACAGAGTCCACCACCAGTTTCAAAAACACACCTTGCAGGAAATATTCCTTTCAAAAACTAACTCATTTCTCACAGGGAAACAATGTACTAGATTCGGCAGCTTCCAGCATAGATTATTTCCTTGGGAGTGATTCTTGTTTTTGTTCAACTTAGCTGAATTAGGCCTATTGGAGCAAACGTTTCCATTCTCCAACAGGAAAGTGTGATTTGCAGGAGATATTCCTTTCACAAACTAATTCCATTCTCACAGGGAAACAATGTGCTAGATTCTCCTGCTTCTAACACAGATCGTAGACCTTATAGAGTTACGTGTGTTTCTTCAACATAGCTCAATAGGCCTATTTGAAACAAAGAGAGCGTATCTACCCCTAGAAACGCCTAAGTTGAATGAATTATTCCTTTCAAAACTTAACTCAGTTCTCACAGTGAAACAAAGTGCTACATGTTGCAGCATCTAGCATAGATGATTTTCTTTGGAGAGGTACATGTGTTTCTTCAATTCAGCTTTTTAGGCCTATTTCGAGCAAACGCTGCTTATCTCCACAATGAGAACTGTGATTTGCAGGAAGTATTCCTTTCAAAAAGTAACTCAATTCTCCCAGGGAAACAATGTGCTAAGGGATCCTTCAAGTAACATAGATGGTTTTCTTTGGAGAGATACATGTCTTTCTTCAAGTTAGTTGAATTGTCCTACTTGGAGCAAACAGAACCTACTTCCCCCTTGAAATATCTAGTTGTAGGAAGTATTCCTTTGAAAAACTAACTCAATTCTCACAGGGAAACCATGTGCTAGATGCTCCTGCTTCTAACCCAAAGGGTTCTCTTTCAAGGGATACATGTGTTTTGTCAACTTCTCTGTATAGGCCTCTTTGGAAGAAGATGAGGCTTTTTCCACCTTGAAAACTGTAATTTGCGGGAAACATTTCTTTCCAAAACTAACTCAGTTCTCCTAGGGAAACAATGTGCTAGATGTTCCTGCTTCTACAACACATGAGTTTCTTTCAAGAGATACATGCGTTTCTTCATCTCAGTTGAATAGGCTTATTTGGAACTACATGAGCTTTACTCCACTTTGAAAACCATCATTTGCAGGATGGATAGTTTTTGAAAAGTAACTCAGTTCTCACAGGGAAACAATGCACTAGATGCTCATTCTTTTCACTCTGAAGGTTTTCTTCCACAGATACACATATTTCATCACTTAGCTGAATAGGCCTTTTTGGATCAAAGTTATCTCCACCTTGAAAACTATGATTGGCTTAAGTATGACTTTGAAAAACTAACTCAATTCTCATACCGAAACAAGTATTTGATTCAGGAAGCTTCTAACATGGAGGCATTTCTTCTGAGAGATACATGTATTCCTTCACTCATGTCATAGGCCTATTCAGAGCAAACAGAGACTATCTCCACCTTGAAAACGGTGATTTGCATGATGTACTTCTCTCAAAACCTAACTCAATACTCACAGGGAAAGAAAGTGTTACATGCTCCAGCTAGTAACGTAGATGGTTTCCTTTGGAAAGATACATGTATTTCTTCAACTCACTTGCATAGGCCTGTTTTGAGCAACCTGAGCCTATCTCCATGACGAAACATCTAAGTTGCAAGAAGTATTCCTTTCCAAAACTAACTTGGTTTTCACAGGGACATAATGCACTAAATGCTCCACCTTCTAAAATAGATGCTTTTCTTTAGAGATATACATGTGTTTCTTTGAACAGAGCTGAATAGGACTATTTGGAGCAAATGGAGCCTATGTCCATCTTGGAAACTATGACTTGCATGAAGTGTTCCTTTCAAAAACTAACTCAGTTCTCACAGGGAAACATAGTACTACACGCTGCACCTACTAATGCAGATGGTATTCTTTGGAGAGATACGTGTGTCACTTTATCTCTGCTGAAGAGGCGTGTTTTTAGAAAACAGAGCCTATCTCCACCTTGAAACACCTAAGTTCCCAAAAGCAATTTTTCAAAATCTAACTAAATTCTCACATGGAGGAAATGTTCTAGATGCTCCTGCTTCTAACACAGATGGTTTTCGTTGGAGAGATGCCTGTGTGTCCTCAACTCAGATGAATAGGCTTATTTGGTTGTCCACTTTCAAAACCCACATTGAAGGAAGTATTCCTTTCAAAAAGTAACTCAACTCTCACAGTGAAACAATGTGCTAGATGCTCCGGCTTCTAGCCCTGATGGATTTCTTTCGAGGGATACATGTGTTTCTTCAACTTAGCTGAATAGGCCTATTTGGTTCACATGAGCCTTTCTCCACCATGAACACAATGTTTTCCAGGAAACATTCCTTTCGAAAACTAACTCAATTCGCCCAGGGAATCAATCTGCAACATGCTGCATCTTCGAACATCAATAGCTTCTCTGGACAGATTCATGAGATTCCACAACTCAGCTGACTACTCCTTATTGGAAGAAAATGAACCATTCTCCAACATGAAAACTACATTTGCAGGGTGTATTCCTTTCCAACACTTACTCACTTCTCATAGGGAATCAATCTGCCACAAGCTGCAGCTTCTAACATAAATAGTTTTCTTCAGAGAGATACATGTCTTTCTTTACTTCAGCAGAATAAGCTCCTTTAGAGCAACAGGAGGCTTACTCCACCTTGAAAACTATGATTTATAGGAAGTATTTCTTTCAAAAACTAACTCAATTCTCACAGTGAACAACGAGCTAGATGCTCCTGCTTCTAACACAGTTACTTTTCTCTCAGGATATACATGGGCTTCTTCAACTCAGCTGAATAGGCCTACTTGGAGCAACATAAGCCTTCCTCCACCTTGAAAACTGTGATTTGCAGGAAGTATTCCTTTCCAAAACGAACTCAACTCCCACAGAGAAACAATGTACTAGGTGCTGCAGCTTCGAACATAGATGGCTTTCTTTGGAGAGATACATTTCTTCAACTCAGCTGAATAAGCCTATTTGGAATGAAGAGAGCTTATCACCACTTTGAAAACTCCACGTTGCAGGAAGTATTCCTTTCCAAAAGTAACTCAACTCTCACAGGGAAAGTATGTGCTAGGTGCTCCTGCTTCTAACACTGATGGTTGTTTTTGGACAGTTGAATGTGCTTCTTAAACTCAGCTGAATAGGCCTATCTGGAACAAAATGATCTTTTCCCCACCTTTAAAAGTCTGATTTGCAGGAAGTATTACTTTCAAATCTAACTCATCCCTCACAGGGAAACACTGTGCTGGAGGCTGCGGTTTATAACACGCATGGATTTCTTTGGAGAGATACATGTGTTTCTTCATCTCAGCTGAAGAGGCCTATTTGGAACAAAATAAGCCTTTTTACACCATGAAATCTATGATTTGTAGGAACTATTCCTTTCAAAAAGTAACTCAGCTCTCACAGAGAAACAATGTGCTACCTGCTGCAGCTTCTAACATTGATGGTTTTCTTTTGCGGGGTACATGTGTTTCCTGCACTCAGCTGAACATTCCTCTTTGGAGCAAACAGAGCCTATCTCCACCTTGAGAACTATGATTTTCAATAAGCACTCCGTTCCAAAACTAGCTGAATTCTCACAGGGGAAAACTGTTCTAGATGATCCTGCTTCTACCACTGATGCTTGTCTTTGGACAGATACTTGTGTTTCTTTCAACTCAGCTGAACAGGCCTATTTGGAACGAACAGAGTCCACCACCAGTTTCAAAAACACACCTTGCAGGAAATATTCCTTTCAAAAACTAACTCATTTCTCACAGGGAAACAATGTACTAGATTTGGCATCTTCCAGCATAGATTATTTCCTTGGGAGTGATTCTTGTTTTTGTTCAACTTAGCTGAATTAGGCCTATTGGAGCAAACGTTTCCATTCTCCAACAGGAAAGTGTGATTTGCAGGAGATATTCCTTTCACAAACTAATTCCATTCTCACAGGGAAACAATGTGCTAGATTCTCCTGCTTCTAACACAGATCGTAGACCTTATAGAGTTACGTGTGTTTCTTCAACATAGCTCAATAGGCCTATTTGAAACAAAGAGAGCGTATCTACCCCTAGAAACGCCTAAGTTGAATGAATTATTCCTTTCAAAACTTAACTCAGTTCTCACAGTGAAACAAAGTGCTACATGTTGCAGCATCTAGCATAGATGATTTTCTTTGGAGAGGTACATGTGTTTCTTCAATTCAGCTTTTTAGGCCTATTTCGAGCAAACGCTGCTTATCTCCACAATGAGAACTGTGATTTGCAGGAAGTATTCCTTTCAAAAAGTAACTCAATTCTCCCAGGGAAACAATGTGCTAAGGGATCCTTCAAGTAACATAGATGGTTTTCTTTGGAGAGATACATGTCTTTCTTCAAGTTAGTTGAATTGTCCTACTTGGAGCAAACAGAACCTACTTCCCCCTTGAAATATCTAGTTGTAGGAAGTATTCCTTTGAAAAACTAACTCAATTCTCACAGGGAAACCATGTGCTAGATGCTCCTGCTTCTAACCCAAAGGGTTCTCTTTCAAGGGATACATGTGTTTTGTCAACTTCTCTGTATAGGCCTCTTTGGAAGAAGATGAGGCTTTTTCCACCTTGAAAACTGTAATTTGCGGGAAACATTTCTTTCCAAAACTAACTCAGTTCTCCTAGGGAAACAATGTGCTAGATGTTCCTGCTTCTACAACACATGAGTTTCTTTCAAGAGATACATGCGTTTCTTCATCTCAGTTGAATAGGCTTATTTGGAACTACATGAGCTTTACTCCACTTTGAAAACCATCATTTGCAGGATGGATAGTTTTTGAAAAGTAACTCAGTTCTCACAGGGAAACAATGCACTAGATGCTCATTCTTTTCACTCTGAAGGTTTTCTTCCACAGATACACATATTTCATTACTTAGCTGAGTAGGCCTTTTTGGATCAAAGTTATCTCCACCTTGAAAACTATGATTGGCTTAAGTATGACTTTGAAAAACTAACTCAATTCTCATACCGAAACAAGTATTTGATTCAGGAAGCTTCTAACATGGATGCATTTCTTCTGAGAGATACATGTATTCCTTCACTCATGTCATAGGCCTATTCAGAGCAAACAGAGACTATCTCCACCTTGAAAACGGTGATTTGCATGATGTACTTCTCTCAAAACCTAACTCAATACTCACAGGGAAAGAAAGTGTTACATGCTCCAGCTAGTAACGTAGATGGTTTCCTTTGGAAAGATACATGTATTTCTTCAACTCACTTGCATAGGCCTGTTTTGAGCAACCTGAGCCTATCTCCATGACGAAACATCTAAGTTGCAAGAAGTATTCCTTTCCAAAACTAACTTGGTTTTCACAGGGACATAATGCACTAAATGCTCCACCTTCTAAAATAGATGCTTTTCTTTAGAGATATACATGTGTTTCTTTGAACAGAGCTGAATAGGACTATTTGGAGCAAATGGAGCCTATGTCCATCTTGGAAACTATGACTTGCATGAAGTGTTCCTTTCAAAAACTAACTCAGTTCTCACAGGGAAACATAGTACTACACGCTGCACCTACTAATGCAGATGGTATTCTTTGGAGAGATACGTGTGTCACTTTATCTCTGCTGAAGAGGCGTGTTTTTAGAAAACAGAGCCTATCTCCACCTTGAAACACCTAAGTTCCCAAAAGCAATTTTTCAAAATCTAACTAAATTCTCACATGGAGGAAATGTTCTAGATGCTCCTGCTTCTAACACAGATGGTTTTCTTTGGAGAGATGCCTGTGTGTCCTCAACTCAGATGAATAGGCTTATTTGGTTGTCCACTTTCAAAACCCACATTGAAGGAAGTATTCCTTTCAAAAAGTAACTCAACTCTCACAGTGAAACAATGTGCTAGATGCTCCGGCTTCTAGCCCTGATGGATTTCTTTCGAGAGATACATGTGTTTCTTCAACTTAGCTGAATAGGCCTATTTGGTTCACATGAGCCTTTCTCCACCATGAACACAATGTTTTCCAGGAAACATTCCTTTCGAAAACTAACTCAATTCGCCCAGGGAATCAATCTGCAACATGCTGCATCTTCGAACATCAATAGCTTCTCTGGACAGATTCATGAGATTCCACAACTCAGCTGACTACTCCTTATTGGAAGAAAATGAACCATTCTCCAACATGAAAACTACATTTGCAGGGTGTATTCCTTTCCAACACTTACTCACTTCTCATAGGGAATCAATCTGCCACAAGCTGCAGCTTCTAACATAAATAGTTTTCTTCAGAGAGATACATGTCTTTCTTTACTTCAGCAGAATAAGCTCCTTTAGAGCAACAGGAGGCTTACTCCACCTTGAAAACTATGATTTATAGGAAGTATTTCTTTCAAAAACTAACTCAATTCTCACAGTGAACAACGAGCTAGATGCTCCTGCTTCTAACACAGTTACTTTTCTCTCAGGATATACATGGGCTTCTTCAACTCAGCTGAATAGGCCTACTTGGAGCAACATAAGCCTTCCTCCACCTTGAAAACTGTGATTTGCAGGAAGTATTCCTTTCCAAAACGAACTCAACTCTCACAGAGAAACAATGTACTAGATGCTGCAGCTTCGAACATAGATGGCTTTCTTTGGAGAGATACATTTCTTCAACTCAGCTGAATAAGCCTATTTGGAATGAAGAGAGCTTATCACCACTTTGAAAACTCCACGTTGCAGGAAGTATTCCTTTCCAAAAGTAACTCAACTGTCACAGGGAAAGTATGTGCTAGGTGCTCCTGCTTCTAACACTGATGGTTGTTTTTGGACAATTGAATGTGCTTCTTAAACTCAGCTGAATAGGCCTATCTGGAACAAAATGATCTTTTCCCCACCTTTAAAAGTCTGATTTGCAGGAAGTATTACTTTCAAATCTAATTCATCCCTCACAGGGAAACAATGTGCTTGCAACTCCTGCTGGGACCCCTGACACCTGCTTGCAAGAGACACAGTGCCTGTTCCATTCAGTGGAAAGGGTCTATTGGCACAAAGATGGAATTGCTCACACTGTCAAACCCTGACAGATAGGCAGTGTACCTTTTGCATGCTACATCACTTGAAGCTGCTGAACAAAGTGCTAGAGCATCTTTCTTGTAACATTTTTGGTTGTGCTACAAGACATACAGTAATACTTCCCTTCATGGACACAGGCCATTTTGCCCGAAAATCATGTTCCTCACACATTCAAACCGTGAGAGGTAGGTGGTCTTCCTTGTAAACTTCACTCTACTCACACTGTTACACAAGTTGCTGGACCGACTTACTTCCAACCTAAAGAATTTTCTGAGAAGGGCCTCAGAACTTCTTCCATTCTCTTCAAAGGGGTGGTGTTGCACAAAGGTGATTTTTTACATCCTTGAAAACACTGAGTTGTAGGCTTTATTCCTTTAAAGCAGTATATCAATTCGCCTTAGAAAACAAGGTGCTTGACCCTCCTGTTTCTAACATTCATACTTCTCTTCCAAGAGATGTAGTGCTGGTTCCATTGACTTGAAAGAGGTCATTTTGCTCAAGCTTGAGGTTCCTCCACCCATAAAAACACTGAGAGTTAGGCACTATACCCTTCAACAGGGAACTCAATTCACAATGCTTAACAGGGTGCTAGACCCTCTTGCTTCTACCATTAATGATTGTCTTAGAGGACCTACAGTATGCCTCCATTCACTTGAAAGGAGCTATTTAGCAGCACATTGATGTTCCTCCCCCTGAAAACACTGAGTGTTAGGCAGTATTGCCTTAAACAGGTAACTCAATTCGCCATGCTTAAAAGGTGTTTGACCCTCTTGCTTGTAACACTTATGCTTCTCTTACAGGGAAACAGTGCTTCTTCCTTCCATTGAAACGGCTATTTTGCACAAAGATAATCTTGTTCACACTGTAAAAGCCTGAGAGACAAGTAGCATTCCTTTGTAAAGCTCACTCAATTCTCACTTTTAAACAACATTACAGACCCTCTTGCTGCTGGAATGAATGGTTTTCATGCATCCTCAACTGTTCTGCTACTATTCAGTTGAATGCAGCTATTTGGCCGAACGGTGGTGTTCCTCACACATGAAAAACCTCAGGGGTACCCAGTATTCCTTTCAACAGGTAACTCATTTCTCATAGGGAGACAAGTTGCAAATTATTCCTGCCTCTCACACATTGCATCCTGCTCTGAGCTACAAGTGTTGGTTATTTCCTCACAAGTGGGTATTTTTCAAAGAGTGAATGATTCTCCATTGTCAAGGCTTTCACTTGGCAAGCACTCCTTGCACATGCTAAATCAACTGTCACAGGGAATCAATGTGCTTTCAACTCCTGCTGCGATCTCTGACATCTGCTTGCAAGAGACATAGTGCCTGTTCTATTAAGTGGAAAGGGTCCATTGGCACAAAGATGGTATTGCTCACACTGTCAAACCCTGACAGATATGCAGTGTTCCTTTTGCATGCTAAATCACTTCAAGCTGCTGAAGAAAGTGCTAGAGCATCTTTTTTGTAACATTTGTGGTTGTCCTACAGACATACAGTAATACTTAACTTCATTGACACAGACCATTTTGCCCCAAAATCAATTTCCTCACACTTTCAAACCGTGAGAGGTAGGTGGTCTTCCTTGTAAACTTCACTCTACTCACACTGTTAGACAAGTTGCTGGACCGACTTGCTTCCAACCTAAAGAATTTTCTGAGAAGGGCCTCAGAACTTCTTCCATTCTCTTCAAAGGGGTGGTGTTGCACAAAGGTGATTTTCCACATCCTTGAAAACACTGAGTGGTAGGCAGTATTCCTTGAAGCAAGTTACTCAAGTCTCATCCAAAGACAAGGTGCTTCACCCTCCTGCTTGTAACATTCATACTTTTCTCACAACACCTGCAGCGCTGGGTGCAGTCACTTGACACAGGAGAGTTTGCACAAAGTTGAAGGTTATCACACATTAAAACACCGAGAGGTATCAGTATGTCCTTCAACAGCTAACTCAGTTGAGAATCCTCAACAGAGTGCTAGGTCCTCTTCCTGTTAACAGTAATGTCTCTCTTGTAAGACCTACAGTGCAGCTTCCATTCACTCGAATGGGACAATTTTGAAAACACCTGGTAGTCCTCATCCCTGAAAAAGCTGAGAGGTAGGTGGTATTCCATTAAATAACTCACTCAATTCCCAAAGCTGAAGAAGGTGCTTGTCCCTCTTCATTGTAACATTAATGGTTTTCTTACAAGAGGTACAGTTTTTGCCCATTCACTTCACAGAGGCAATTTTGCACAAAGGTGAGGTTCCTGAGCTCGAAAACTCTGAGAAGTAGGCCATATTCCTTTAAACAGCTAAGTAAATTCACAATGCTAAACAACTTGCTAGACCCCGTTGCTTCAAACATTCATGACTCTTTTACAAGAGCTACCAGGAATCTTAAATTCGATTGCATGGGATATTTTGCAACAGTTGTGTTCCTCACCCATGAAAACGCTAAGAGGTAGACAGTATTCCTTTACCCACCTAACTCAGTACACAATGCTAAACAAGGTGGTAGACCCTTTTCTTTCTAACGTTAATGATTTTCTAATGACATCAACATTGTGTCTAATTGGGTTATTTTGCAGAAAGGTGGTATTCCTCACCCATGAAAACACTGAGTTGTAGGCATTATTCCTTTAAAGCAGTATATCAATTCGCCTTAGAAAACAAGGTGCTTGACCCTCCTGCTTCTAACATTCATACTTCTCTTCCAAGAGATGTAGTGCTGGTTCCATTGACTTGAAAGAGGTCATTTTGCTCAAGCTTGAGGTTCCTCCACCCATAAAAACACTGAGAGTTAGGCACTATGCCCTTCAACAGGTAACTCAATTCACAATGCTTAACAGGGTGCTAGACCCTCTTGCTTCTACCATTAATGATTGTCTTAGAAGACCTACAGTATGCCTCCATTCACTTGAAAGGAGCTATTTAGCAGCACATTGATGTTCCTCCCCCTGAAAACACTGAGAGTTAGGCAGTATTGCCTTAAACAGGTAACTCAATTCGCCATGCTTAACAAGGTGCTTGACCCTCTTGCTTGTAACACTTATGCTTCTCTTACAGGGGAAACAGTGCTTCTTCGTTCCGTTGAAACGGCTATTTTGCACAAAGATAATCTTCTTCACACTGTAAAAGCATGAGAGACAGGTAGCATTCCTTTGTAAAGCTCACACAATTCTCACTTTTAAACAACATTCCAGACCCTCTTGCTGCTGGAATGAATGGTTTTCATGCATCCTCAACTGTTCTGATTCCATTCAGTTGAATGCAGCTATTTGGCCAAACGGTCGTGTTCTTCACTCATGAAAAGACTCAGGGGTAGTCAGTATTCCCTTCAACAGGTAACTCATTTCTCATAAGGAGACAAGTTGCAAACTATTCCTGCCCCTCAATCATTGCATCCTGCTCTGAGCTACAAGTGTTGGTCTATTTCCTCACAAGTGGGCATTTTTCAAGGAGTGAATGATTCTCCCTTGTCAAAGGCTTTCATTTGGCAAGCACTCCTCTCACATGCTAATGCAAATCTAACAGGGAAACAATGTGCTTGCAACTCCTGCTGGGAACCCTGACACCTGCTTGCAAGAGACACAGTGCCTGTTCCATTCAGTGGAAAGGGTCTATTGGCACAAAGATGGAATTGCTCACACTGTCAAACCCTGACAGATAGGCAGTGTTCCTTTTGCATGCTACATCACTTGAAGCTGCTGAACAAAGTGCTAGAGCATCTTTCTTGTAACATTTTTGGTTGTGCTACAACACATACAGTAATCCTTCCCTTCATGGACACAGGCAATTTTGCCCCAAAATCAAGTTCCTCACACTTTCAAACCGTGATAGGTAGGTGGTCTTCCTTGTAAACTTCACTCTACTCACACTGTTACACAAGTTGCTGGACCTACTTGCTTCCAACCTAAAGAATTTTCTGAGAAGGGCCTCAGAACTTCTTCCATTCTCTTCAAAGTGGTGATGTTGCACAAAAGTGATTTTCCACATCCTTGCAAACACTGAGTTGTAGGCATTATTCCTTTAAAGCAGTATATCAATTCGCCTTAGAGAACAAGGTGCTTGACCCTCCTGCTTCTAATATTCATACTTCTCTTCCAAGAGATGTAGTGCTGGTTCCTTTGACTTGAAAGAGGTCATTTTGCTGAAGCTTGAGGTTACTCCACCCATAAAAACACTGAGAGTTAGGCACTATGCCCTTCAACAGGGAACTCAATTCACAATGCTTAACAGGGTGCTAGACCCTCTTGCTTCTACCATTAATGATTGTCTTAGAAGACCTACAGTATGCCTCCATTCACTTGAAAGGAGATATTTAGCAGCACATTGATGTTCCTCCCCCTGAAAACACTGAGAGTTACGCAGTATTGCCTTAAACAGGTAACTCAATTCGCCATGCTTAACAAGGTGATTGACCCTCTTGCTTGTAACACTTATGCTTCTCTTACAGGGGAAACAGTGCTTCTTCCTTCCATTGAAATATCTATTTTGCACAAAGATAATCTTCTTCACACTGTAAAAGCCTGAGAGACAGGTCGCATTCCTTTGTAAAGCTCACTCAATTCTCACTTTTAAACAACATTCCAGACCCTCTTGCTGCTGGAATGAATGGTTTTCATGCATCCTCAACTGTTCTGGTTCCATTCAGTTGAATGCAGCTATTTGGCCGAACTATGGTGTTCCTCACACATGAAAAACCTCAGGCGTAGCCAGTATTCCTTTCAACAGGTAACTCATTTCTCATAGGGAGACAAGTTGCAAACTATTCCTGCCTCTCACACATTGCATCCTGCTCTGAGCTACAAGTGTTGGTCTATTTCCTCAGAAGTGGGTATTTTTCAAGGAGTGAATGATTCTCCATTGTCAAAGGCTTTCATTTGGCAAGCAATCCTTTCACATTCTAATTCAACTCTCACAGGGAAACAATGTGCCAGCAACTCCTGCTGCGAACCCTGACATCTGCTTGCAAGAGACATAGAGCCTGTTCCATTCAGTGGAAAGGGTCCATAGGCACAAAGATGGAATTGCTCACACTTTCAAACCCTGACAGATAGGCAGTGTTCCTTTTGCATGCTACATCACTTGAAGCTGCTGAACAAAGTGCTAGAGCATCTTTCTTGTAACATTTGTGGTTGGCTTACAAGACATACAGTAATACTTCCCTTGCCGGGACACAGGAAATTTTGACCCAAAATCAAGTTCCTCACACTTTCAAACCGTGAGAGGTAGGTGGTCTTCCTTGTAAACTTCACTCTACTCACACTGTTACGCAAGTTGCTGGACCGACTTGCTTCCAACCTAAAGAATTTTCTGAGAAGGGCCTCAGAACTTCTTCCATTCTCTTCAAAGGGGTGATGTTGCACAAAGGTGATTTTGCACATCCTTGAAAACACTGAGTGGTAGGCAGTATTCCTTGGAGCAAGTTACTGAAGTCTCATCCAAAGACAAGGTGCTTCACCCTCCTGCTTGTAACATTCATACTTTTCTCACAACACCTGCAGCGCTGGGTGCAGTCACTTGACACAGGAGAGTTTGCACAAAGTTGAAGGTTCTCACACATAAAAACACCGAGAGGTATCAGTATGTCCTTCAACAGCTAACTCAGTTGAGAATCTTCAACAGAGTGCTAGGCCCTCTTCCTGTTAACAGTAATGTCTCTCTTATAAGACCTACAGTGCAGCTTCCATTCACTCGAATGGGGCAATTTTGAAAACACCTGGTAGACCTCATCCCTGAAAAAGCTGAGAGGTAGGTGGTATTCCATTAAACAACTCACTCAATACCCAAAGCTGAAGAAGGTGCTTGTCCCTCTTCCTTGTAACATTAATGGTTTTCTTACAGGAGCTACAGTGTTTCTCCATTCACTTCACAGAGGCAATTTTGCACAAAGGTGACGTTCCGGACCCCGAAAACTCTGAGAAGGAGGCAGTATTCCTTTTAACAGCTAAGTCAATTCGAATGCTATACAACTTGCTAGACCTTGTTGCTTCAAACATTCATGACTCTCTTACAAGAGCTACCAGGAATCTTCCATTCGCTTGCATGGAATATTTTGCAACAGTTGTTTTCCTCACCCATGAAAACGCTGAGAGGTAGGCAGTATTCCTTTACCCAGCTAACTCAGGACACAATGCTGAACAAGGTGGTAGAGCCTTTTCTTTCTAACATTAATGATTTTCTCACGACATCAACAGTGTGTCTAAGGGGGTTATTTTGCACAAAGGTGTTATTCCTCACCCATGAAAACACTGAGTTGTAGGAATTAATCCTTTAAAGCAGTATATCAATTCGCCTTAGAAAACAAGGTGCTTGACCCTCCCGCTTCTAACATTCATACTTCTCTTCCAAGAGATGTAGTGCTGGTTCTATTGACTTGAAAGAGGTCATTTTGCTCAAGCTTGTGGTTCCTCCACCCATAAAAACACTGAGAGTTAGGCACTATGCCCTTCAACAGGTAACTCAATTCACAATGCTTAACAGGGTGCTAGACCCTCTTGCTTCTACCATTAATGATTGTCTTAGAAGACCTACAGTATGCCTCCATTCACTTGAAAGGAGCTATTTAGCAGCACATTGATGTTCCTCACCCTGAAAACAGTGAGAGTTAGGCAGTATTGCCTTAAACAGGTAACTCAATTCGCCATGCTTAACAAGGTCCTTGACCCTCTTGCTTGTATCACTTATGCTTCTCTTACAGGGGAAACAGTGCTTCTTCCTTCCTTTGAAACGGCTACTTTGCACAAAGATAATCTTTTTCACACTGTAAAAGCCTGAGAGACAGGTCGCATTCCTTTGTAAAGATCCCTCTATTCTCACTTTTAAACAACATTCCAGACCCTCTTGCTGCTGGAATGTATGGTTTTCATGCATCCTCAACTGTTCTGGTTCCATTCAGTTGAATGCAGCTATTAGGCTGAAAGGTGGTGTTCCTCACACATGAAAAACCTCAGGCGTAGCCAGTATTCCTTTCAACAGGTAACTCATTTCTCATAGGGAGACAAGTTGCAAACTATAACTGCCTCTCACACATTGCATCCTGCTCTGTGCTACAAGTGTTGGTCTATTTCCTCAGAAGTGGGTATTTTTCAAGGAGTGAATGATTATCCATTGTCAAAGGCTTTCATTTGGCAAGCACTCCTTTCACATGCTAATTCAACTCTCACAAGGAAACAATGTGCCTGCAACTCCTGCTGGGAACCCTGACATCTGCTTGCAGGAGACATAGTGCCTGTTCCATTCAGTGGTAGGGTATATTGGCACAAAGATGGAATTGCTCACACTGTCAAACACTGACAGATAGGCAGTGTTCCTTTTGCATGCTAAATCAATTGAAGCTGCTGAACAAAGTGCTAGAGCATCTTTCTTGTAACATTTGTGGTTGTCCTACAAGACATACTGTAATACTTCCCTTCAAGGACACAGGCAATTTTGCCCGAAAATCAAGTTCCTCACACTTTCAAACCGTGAGAAGTATGTGGTCTTCCTTGTAAACTTCACTCTACTCACACTGTTACACAAGTTGCTGGACCCACTTGCTTCCAACCTAAAGAATTTTCTGAGAAGGGCCTCAGAACTTCTTCCATTCTCTTCAGAGTGGTGATGTTGCACAAAGGTGATTTTCCACATCCTTGAAAACACTTAGTTGTAGGCATTATTCCTTTAAAGCAGTATATCAATTCGCCTTAGAAAACAAGGTGCTTGACCCTCCTGCTTCTAACATTCATACTTCTCTTCCAAGAGATGTAGTGCTGGTTCCATTGACTTGAAAGACGTCATTTTGCTCAAGCTTGAGGTTCCTCCACCATAAAAACACTGAGAGTTAGGCACTATGCCCTTCAACAGGTAACTCAATTCACAATGCTTAACAGGGTGCTAGACCCTCTTGCTTCTACCATTAATGATTGTCTTAGAAGACCTACAGTATGCCTCCATTCACTTGAAAGGAGCTATTTATCAGCACATTGATGTTCCTCCCCCTGAAAACACTGAGAGTTAGGCAGTACTGCCTTAAACAGGTAACTCAATTCGCCATGCTTAACAAGGTGCTTGACCCTCTTGCTTGTAACACTTATGCTTCTCTTACAGGGGAAACAGTGCTTCTTCCTTCCATTGAAACGGGTATTTTGCACAAAGATAATCATCTTCACACTGTAAAAGCCTGAGAGACAGGTCGCATTCGTTTGTACAGCTCACTCAATTCTCACTTTTAAACAACATTCCAGACCCTCTTGCTGCTGGAATGTATGGTTTTCATGCATCCTCAACTGTTCTGATTCCATTCAGTTGAAAGCAGCTATTTGGTCGAACGGTGGTGTTCCTCACACAGGAAAAACCTCAGGCGTAGCCAGTATTCCTTTCAACAGGTAACTCATTTCTCATAGGGAGACAAAGTTGCAAACTATTCCTGCATCTCACACATTGCATCCTGCTCTGAGCTACAAGTGTTGGTCTATTTCCTCAGAAGTGGGTATTTTTCAAGGAGTGAATGATTCTCCATTGTCAAAGGCTTTCATTTGGCAAGCATTCCTTTCACATGCTAATTCAACTTTCACAGGGAAACAATGTGCCTGCAACTACTGCTGCGAACCCTGACATCTGCTTGCAAGAGACATAGTGCCTGTTCCATTCAGTGGAAAGGGTCCCTTGGCACAAAGATGGAATTGCTCACACTGTCAAACCCTGACAGATAGGCAGTGTTCCTTTTGCATGCTACATCACTTGAAGCTGCTGAACAAAGTGCTAGAGCATCTTTCTTGTAACATTTGTGGTTGTCCTACAGACATACAGTAATACTTCCCTTCATGGACACAGGCCATTTTGCCCCAAAATCAAGTTCCTCACACTTTCAAACCGTGAGAGGTAGGTGGTCTTCCTTGTAAACTTCACTCTACTCACACTGTTACGCAAGTTGCTGGACCGACTTGCTTCCAACCTAAAGAATTTTCTGAGAAGGGCCTCAGAACTTCTTCCATTCTGTTCAAAGGGGTGATGTTGCACAAATGTGATTTTGCACATCCTTGAAAACACTGAGTGGTAGGCAGTATTCCTTGAAGCAAGTTACTCAAGTCTCATCCAAAGACAAGGTGCTTCACCCTCCCGCTTGTAACATTCATACTTTTCTCACAACACCTGCAGCGCTGGGTGCAGTCACTTGACACAGGAGAGTTTGCACAAAGTTGAAGGTTCTCACACATAAAAACACCGAGAGGTATCAGTATGTCCTTCAACAGCTAACTCAGTTGAGAATCCTCAACAGAGTGCTAGGTCCTCTTCCTGTTAACAGTAATGTCTCTCTTGTAAGGCCTGCAGTGCAGCTTCCATTCACTCGAATGGGGCAATTTTGAAAACACCTGGTAGTCCTCATCCCTGAAAAAGCTGAGAGGTAGGTGGTATTCCATTAAACAACTCACTCAATTCCCAAAGCTGAAGAAGGTGCTTGTCCCTCTTCCTTGTAACATTAATGGTTTTCTTACAAGAGCTACAGTGTTTCTCCATTCACTTCACAGAGGCAATTTTGCACAAAGGTGAGGTTCCTGAGCCCGAAAAATCTGAGAAGTAGGCCGTATTCCTTTAAATAGCTAAGTAAATTCACAATGCTAAACAACTTGGTAGAACCCGTTGCTTCAAACATTCATGACTCTTTTACAAGAGCTACCAGGAATCTTAAATTCGATTGCATGGGATATTTTGCAACAGTTGTGTTCCTCACCCATGAAAACACTAAGAGGTAGACAGTATTCCTTTACCCACCTAACTCAGTACACAATGCTGAACAAGTTGGTAGACCCTTTTCTTTCTAACGTTAATGATTTTCTCATGACATCAACAGTGTGTCTAATTGGGTTATTTTGCAGAAAGGTGGTATTCCTCACCCATGAAAACACTGAGTTGTAGGCATTATTCCTTTAAAGCAGTATATCAATTCGCCTTAGAAAACAAGGTGCTTGACCCTCCTGCTTCTAACATTCATACTTCTCTTCCAAGAGATGTAGTGCTGGTTTCATTGACTTGAAAGAGGTCATTTTGCTCAAGCTTGAGGTTCCTCCACCCATAAAAACACTGAGAGTTAGGCACTATGCCCTTCAACAGGGAACTCAATTCACAATGCTTAACAGGGTGCTAGACCCTCTTGCTTCTACCATTAATGATTGTCTTAGAAGCCCTACAGTATGCCTCCATTCACTTGAAAGGAGCTATTTAGCAGCACATTGATGTTCCTCCCCCTGAAAACACTGAGAGTTAGGCAGTATTGCCTTAAACAGGTAACTCAATTCGCCATGCTTAACAAGGTGCTTGACCCTCTTGCTTGTAACACTTATGCTTCTCTTACAGGGGAAACAGTGCTTCTTCGTTCCGTTGAAACGGCTATTTTGCACAAAGATAATCTTCTTCACACTGTAAAAGCCTGAGAGACAGGTAGCATTCCTTTGTAAAGCTCACACAATTCTCACTTATAAACAACATTCCAGACCTTCTTGCTGCTGGAATGAATGGTTTTCATGCATCCTCAACTGTTCTGATTCCATTCAGTTGAATGCAGCTATTTGGCCAAACGGTCGTGTTCTTCACTCATGAAAAGACTCAGGGGTAGTCAGTATTCCCTTCAACAGGTAACTCATTTCTCATAAGGAGACAAGTTGCAAACTATTCCTGCCTCTCACACATTGCATCCTGCTCTGAGCTACAAGTGTTGGTCTATTTCCTCACAAGTGGGCATTTTTCAAGGAGTGAATGATTCTCCCTTGTCAAAGGCTTTCATTTGGCAAGCACTCCTCTCACATGCTAATGCAAATCTCACAGGGAAACAATGTGCTTGCAACTCCTGCTGGGAACCCTGACACCTGCTTGCAAGAGACACAGTGCCTGTTCCATTCAGTGGAAAGGGTCTATTGGCACAAAGATGGAATTGCTCACACTGTCAAACCCTGACAGATAGGCAGTGTTCCTTTTGCATGCTACATCACTTGAAGCTGCTGAACAAAGTGCTAGAGCATCTTTCTTGTAACATTTTTGGTTGTGCTACAAGACATGCAGTAATACTTCCCTTCATGGACACAGGCCATTTTGCCCGAAAATCAAGTTCCTCACACTTTCAAACCGTGATAGGTAGGTGGTCTTCCTTGTAAACTTCACTCTACTCACACTGTTACACAAGTTGCTGGACCGACTTGCTTCCAACCTAAAGAATTTTCTGAGAAGGGCCTCAGAACTTCTTCCATTCTCTTCAAAGGGTTGATGTTGCACACAGGTGATTTTCCACATCCTTGAAAACACTGAGTGGTATGCAGTATTCCTTGAAGCAAGTTAATCAAGTCTCATCCAAAGACAAGGTGCTTCACCCTCCTCCTTGTAACATTCATACTTTTCTCACAACACCTGCAGCGCTGGGTGCAGTCACTTGACACAGGAGAGTTTGCACAATGTTGAAGGTTCTCACACATAAAAACACCGAGAGGTATCACTATGTCCTTCAACAGCTAACTCAGTTGAGAATCCTGAAGAGAGTGCTATTCCCTCTTCCTGTTAACAGTAATGTCTCTCTTATAAGACCTACCGTACAGCTTCCATTCACTCGAATGGGGCAATTTTGGAAACACCTGGTAGTCCTCATCCATGAAAAAGCTGAGCGGTAGGTGGTATTCCATTAAACAACTCACTCAATTCCCAAATTTGAAGAAGGTGCTTGTCCCTCTTCCTTCTAACATTAATGGTTTTCTTACAAGTGCTACATACAGTGTTTCTCCATTTACTTCACAGAGGCAATTTTGCACAAAGGTGTGTTTCCTGACCCTGAAAACTCTGAGAAGAAGGCAGTATTCCTTTTAACAGCTAAGTCAATTCACAATGCTATACAACTTGCTAGACCCCGTTGCTTCAAACATTCATGACTCTCTTACAAGAGCTACCGGGAACCTTCCATTCGCTTGTATGGGATATTTTGCAACAGTTGTGTTCCTCACCCATGAAAACGCTGAGAGGTAGGCAGTATTCCTTTATCCAGCTATCTCAGTACACAATGCTGAACAAGGTGGTAGAGCCTTTTCTTTCTAACATTAATGATTTTCTCACGACATCATCAGTGTGTCTAAGGGGGTTATTTTGCACAAAGGTGGTATTCCTCACCCATGAAAACACTGAGTTGTAGGCATTATTCCTTTAAAGCAGTATATCAATTCGCCTTAGAAAACAAGGTGCTTGACCCTCCTGCTTCTAACATTCATACTTCTCTTCCAAGAGATGTAGTGCTGGTTCTATTGACTTCAAAGAGGTCATTTTGCTCAAGCTTGAGGTTCCTCCACCCATAAAAACACTGAGAGTTAGGCACTATGCCCTTCAGCAGGTAACTCAATTCACAATGCTTAACAGGGTGCTAGACCCTCTTGCTTCTACCATTAATGATTGTCTTAGAAGACCTACAGTATGCCTCCATTCACTTGAAAGGAGCTATTTAGCAGCACATTGATGTTCCTCACCCTGAAAACAGTGAGTGTTAGGCAGTATTGCCTTAAACAGGTAACTCAATTCGCTATGCTTAACAAGGTGCTTGACCCTCTTGCTTGTATTACTTATGCTTCTCTTACAGGGGAAACCGTGCTTCTTCCTTCCTTTGAAACGGCTACTTTGCACAAAGATAATCTTCTTCACACTGTAAAAGCCTGAGAGACAGGTCGCATTCCTTTGTAAAGCTCACTCAATTCTCACTTTTAAACAACATTCCAGACCCTCATGCTGCTGGAATGAATGGTTTTCATGCATCCTCAACTGTTCTGGTTCCATTCAGTTGAATGCAGCTATTTGGCCGAACGGTGGTGTTCCTCACACATGAAAAACCTCAGGGGTAGCCAGTATTCCTTTCAACAGGTAACTCATTTCTCATAGGGAGACAAAGTTGCAAACTATTCCTGCCTCTCACACATTGCATCCTGCTCTGAGCTACAAGTGTTGGTCTATTTCCTCAGAAGTGGGTATTTTTCAAGGAGTGAATGATTCTCCATTGTCAAAGGCTTTCATTTGGCAAGCACTCCTTTCATATGCTAATTCAACACTCACAGGGAAACAATGTGCCTGCAACTCCTGCTGCGAACCCTGACATCTGCTGGCAAGAGACATAGTGCCTGTTCCATTCAGTGAAAGGGTCCATAGGCACAAAGATGGAATTGCTCACACTGTCAAACCCTGACAGATAGGCAGTGTTCCTTTTGCATGCTACATCACTTGAAGCTGCTGAACAAAGTGCTCGAGCATCTTTCTTGTAACATTTGTGGTTGTCCTACAGACATAAAGTAATACTTCCCTTCATGGACACAGGCCATTATGCCCCAAAATCAAGTTCCTCACACTTTCAAACCATGAGAGGCAAGTGGTCTTCCTTGTAAACTTCACTCTACTCACACTGTTACGCAAGTTGCTGGACCGACTTGCTTCCAACCTAAAGAATTTTCTGAGAAGGGCCTCAGAACTTCTTCCATTCTCTCCTTATGAGAAATGAGTTACCTGTTGAAGGGAATACTGACTACCCCTGAGTCTTTTCATGAGTGAAGAACACCACCGTTTGGCCAAATAGCGAATTGATATACTGCTTTAAAGGAATAATGCCTACAACTCAGTGTTTTCATGGGTGAGGAATACCACCTTGATGCAAAATAACCCCCTTAGACACACTGTTGATGTCGTGAGAAAATCATTAATGTTAGAAAGAAAAGGGTCTACCACCTTGTTCAGCATTGTGAACTGAGTTAGCTGGGTAAAGGAATACTGCCTACCTCTCAGCGTTTTCATGGGTGAGGAACACAACTGTTGCAAAATATTCCATGCAAGCGAATTTAAGATTCCTGGTAGCTCTTGTAAGAGAGTCATGAATGTTTGAAGCAACAAGGTCTAGCAAGTTGTATAGCATTCGAATTGACTTAGCTGTTAAAAGGAATACTGCCTTCTTCTCAGAGTTTTCGAAGTCAGGAACCTCACCTTTGTGCAAATTTGCCTCTGTGAAGTGAATGGAGAAACACTGTAGCTCTTGTAAGAAAACAATTAATGTTAGAAGGAAGAGGGTCAAGCACCTTCTTCAGCTTTGGGAATTGAGTGAGTTGTTTAATGGAATACCACCTACCTCTCAGCTTTTTCAGGGATGAGGTCTACCAGGTGTTTTCAAAATTGCCCCATTCGAGTGAATGGAAGCTGCACTGTAGGTCTTATAAGAGAGACATTACTGTTAACAGGAAGAGGGCCTAGCACTCTGGTGAAGATTCTCAACTGTGTTAGCTATTGAAGGACATACTGATACCTCTCGGTGTTTTTATGTGTGAGAACCTTCAACTTTGTGCAAACTCTCCTGTGTCAAGTGACTGCACCCAGCGCTGCAGGTGTTGTGAGAAAAGTATGAATGTTACAAGCAGGAGGGTGAAGCACCTTGTCTTTGGATGAGACTTGATTAACTTGCTTCAAGGAATACTGCCTACCACTCAGTGTTTTCAAGGATGTGGAAAATCACCTTTGTGCAACACCACCCCTTTGAAGAGAATGGAAGAAGTTCTGAGGCCCTTCTCAGAAAATTCTTTAGGTTGGAAGCAAGTCGGTCCAGCAACTTGTCTAACAGTGTGAGTAGAGTGAAGTTTACAAGGAAGACCACATACTTCTCACTGTTTGAAAGTGTGAGGAAATTGATTTTGGGGCAAAATGGTCTGTGTCCATGAAGTTAAGTATTACTGTATGTCTGTAGGACAACCACAAATGTTACAAAAAAGATGCTCTAGCACCCTGTTAAGCATTGTGAATTGAGTTACCTGTTGAAGGGCATAGTGCCTAACTCTCAGTGTTTTTATGGGTGGAGCAACCTCAAGCTTGAGCAAAATGACCTCTTTGAAGTCAATGGAACCAGCACTACATCTCTTGGAAGAGAAGTATGAATGTTAGAAGCAGGAGGGTCAAGCACATTGTTTTCTAAGGCGAATTGATATACTGCTTTAAAGGAATAAAGCCTACAACTCAGTGTTTTCAAGGATGTAAAAAATCACCTTTGTGCAACACCACCCCTTTGAAGAGAATGGAAGAAGTTCTGAGGCCCTTATCAGAAAATTCTTTAGGTTGGAAGTAAGTCGGTCCAGCAACTTGTGTAACAGTGTGAGTAGAGTGAAGTTTACAAGGAAGACCACCTACCTCTCACGGTTTGAAAGTGTGAGGAACTTGATTTTCGGGCAAAATGGCCTGTGTCCATGAAGGGAAGTATTACTGCATGTCTTGTAGCACAACCAAAAATGTTACAAGAAAGATGCTCTAGCACTTTGTTCAGCAGCTTCAAGTGATGTAGCATGCAAAAGGTACACTGCCTATCTGTCAGGGTTTGACAGTGTGAGCAATTCCATCTTTGTGCCAATAGACCCTTTCCACTGAATGGAACAGGCACTGTGTCTCTTGCAAGCAGGTGTCAGGGTTCCCAGCAGGAGTTGCAAGCACATTGTTTCCCTGTGAGATTTGCATTAGCATGTGAAAGGAGTGCTTGTCAAATGAAAGCCTTTGACAAGGGAGAATCATTCACTCCTTGAAAAATGCCCACTTGTGAGGAAATAGTCCAACACTTGTAGCTCAGAGCAGGATGCAATGTGTGAGAGGCAGGAATAGTTTGCAACTTGTCTCCTTATGAGAAATGAGTTACCTGTTGAAAGGAATACTGACTACCCCTGAGTCTTTTCATGAGTGAAGAACACCACCGTTTGGCCAAATAGCTGCATTCATTTGAATGGAATCAGAACAGTTGAGGATGCATGAAAACCATTCATTCCAGCAGCAAGAGGGTCTGGAATGTTGTTTATAAGTGAGAATTGTGTGAGCTTTACAAAGGAATGCTACCTCTCTCTCAGGCTTTTACAGTGTGAAGAAGATTATCTTTGTGCAAAATAGCCGTTTCAACGGGACGAAGAAGCACTGTTTCCCCTGAAAGAGAAGCATAAGTGTTACAAGCAAGAGGGTCAAGCACCTTGTTAAGCATGGCGAATTGAGTTACCTGTTTAAGGCAATACTGCCTAACTCTCAGTGTTTTCAGGGGGAGGAACATCAATGTGCTGCTAAATAGCTCCTTTCAAGTGAATGGAGGCATACTGTAGGTCCTCTAAGACAATCATTAATGGTAGAAGCAAGAGGGTCTAGCACCCTGTTAAGCATTGTGAATTGAGTTCCCTGTTGAAGGGCATAGTGCCTAACTCTCAGTGTTTTTATGGGTGGAGGAACCTCAAGCTTGAGCAAAATGACCTCTTTCAAGTCAATGGAACCAGCACTACATCTCTGGGAAGAGAAGTATGAATGTTAGAAGCAGGAGGGTCAAGCACCTTGTTTTCTAAGGCGAATTGATATACTGCTTTAAAGGAATAATGCCTACAACTCAGTGTTTTCATGGGTGAGGAATACGACCTTTGTGCAAAATAACCCCCTTAGACACACTGTTGATGTCGTGAGAAAATCATTAATGTTAGAAAGAAAAGGGTCTACCACCTTGTTCAGCATTGTGAACTGAGTTAGCTGGGTAAAGGAATACTGCCTACCTCTCAGCGTTTTCATGGGTGAGGAACACAACTGTTGCAAAATATTCCATGCAAGCGAATGGAAGATTCCTGGTAGCACTTGTAAGAGAGTCATGAATGTTTGAAGCAACAAGGTCTAGCAAGTTGTATAGCATTCGAATTGACTTAGCTGTTAAAAGGAATACTGCCTTCTTCTCAGAGTTTTCGGGGTCAGGAACCTCACCTTTGTGCAAAATTGCCTCTGTGAAGTGAATGGAGAAACACTGTA
The DNA here is from genome assembly GCF_047511655.1 of Castor canadensis. Taxonomy (NCBI): domain Eukaryota; kingdom Metazoa; phylum Chordata; class Mammalia; order Rodentia; family Castoridae; genus Castor; species Castor canadensis. Next base: position 70,457,532 of record NC_133389.1, read on the forward strand.
GCTCCTGTAAGAAAACCATTAATGTTAGAAGGAAGAGGGTCAAGCACCTTCTTCAGCTTTGGGAATTGAGTGAGTTGTTTAATGGAATACCACCTACCTCTCAGCTTTTTCAGGGATGAGGTCTACCAGGTGTTTTCAAAATTGCCCCATTCGAGTGAATGGAAGCTGCACTGTAGGTCTTATAAGAGAGACATTACTGTTAACAGGAAGAGGGCCTAGCACTCTGTTGAAGATTCTCAACTGTGTTAGCTGTTGAAGGACATACTGATATCTCTCAGTGTTTTTATGTGTGAGAACCTTCAACTTTGTGCAAACTCTCCTGTGTCAAGTGACTGCACCCAGCGCTGCAGGTGTTCTGAGAAAAGTATGATTGTTACAAGCAGGAGGGTGAAGCACCTTGTCTTTGGATGAGACTTGAGTAACTTGCTTCAAGGAATACTGCCTACCACTCAGTGTTTTCAAGGATGTGGAAAATCACCTTTGTGCAACACCACCCCTTTGAAGAGAATGGAAGAAGTTCTGAGGCCCTTCTCAGAAAATTCTTTAGGTTGGAAGCAAGTCGGTCCAGCAACTTGTCTAACAGTGTGAGTAGAGTGAAGTTTACAAGGAAGACCACATACTTCTCACTGAAAGTGTGAGGAAATTGATTTTGGGGCAAAATGGTCTGTGTCCATGAAGTTAAGTATTACTGTATGTCTGTAGGACAACCACAAATGTTACAAAAAAGATGCTCTAGCACCCTGTTAAGCATTGTGAATTGAGTTACCTGTTGAAGGGCATAGTGCCTAACTCTCAGTGTTTTTATGGGTGGAGCAACCTCAAGCTTGAGCAAAATGACCTCTTTGAAGTCAATGGAACCAGCACTACATCTCTTGGAAGAGAAGTATGAATGTTAGAAGCAGGAGGGTCAAGCACATTGTTTTCTAAGGCGAATTGATATACTGCTTTAAAGGAATAAAGCCTACAACTCAGTGTTTTCAAGGATGTAAAAAATCACCTTTGTGCAACACCACCCCTTTGAAGAGAATGGAAGAAGTTCTGAGGCCCTTATCAGAAAATTCTTTAGGTTGGAAGTAAGTCGGTCCAGCAACTTGTGTAACAGTGTGAGTAGAGTGAAGTTTACAAGGAAGACCACCTACCTCTCACGGTTTGAAAGTGTGAGGAACTTGATTTTCGGGCAAAATGGCCTGTGTCCATGAAGGGAAGTATTACTGCATGTCTTGTAGCACAACCAAAAATGTTACAAGAAAGATGCTCTAGCACTTTGTTCAGCAGCTTCAAGTGATGTAGCATGCAAAAGGTACACTGCCTATCTGTCAGGGTTTGACAGTGTGAGCAATTCCATCTTTGTGCCAATAGACCCTTTCCACTGAATGGAACAGGCACTGTGTCTCTTGCAAGCAGGTGTCAGGGTTCCCAGCAGGAGTTGCAAGCACATTGTTTCCCTGTGAGATTTGCATTAGCATGTGAAAGGAGTGCTTTCCAAATGAAAGTCTTTGACAAGGGAGAATCATTCATTCCTTGAAAAATGCCCACTTGTGAGGAAATAGTCCAACACTTGTAGCTCAGAGCAGGATGCAATGTGTGAGAGGCAGGAATAGTTTGCAACTTGTCTCCTTATGAGAAATGAGTTACCTGTTGAAAGGAATACTGACTACCCCTGAGTCTTTTCATGAGTGAAGAACACCACCGTTTGGCCAAATAGCTGCATTCATTTGAATGGAATCAGAACAGTTGAGGATGCATGAAAACCATTCATTCCAGCAGCAAGAGGGTCTGGAATGTTGTTTATAAGTGAGAATTGTGTGAGCTTTACAAAGGAATGCTACCTCTCTCTCAGGCTTTTACAGTGTGAAGAAGATTATCTTTGTGCAAAATAGCCGTTTCAACGGGACGAAGAAGCACTGTTTCCCCTGAAAGAGAAGCATAAGTGTTACAAGCAAGAGGGTCAAGCACCTTGTTAAGCATGGCGAATTGAGTTACCTGTTTAAGGCAATACTGCCTAACTCTCAGTGTTTTCAGGGGGAGGAACATCAATGTGCTGCTAAATAGCTCCTTTCAAGTGAATGGAGGCATACTGTAGGTCCTCTAAGACAATCATTAATGGTAGAAGCAAGAGGGTCTAGCACCCTGTTAAGCATTGTGAATTGAGTTCCCTGTTGAAGGGCATAGTGCCTAACTCTCAGTGTTTTTATGGGTGGAGGAACCTCAAGCTTGAGCAAAATGACCTCTTTCAAGTCAATGGAACCAGCACTACATCTCTGGGAAGAGAAGTATGAATGTTAGAAGCAGGAGGGTCAAGCACCTTGTTTTCTAAGGCGAATTGATATACTGCTTTAAAGGAATAATGCCTACAACTCAGTGTTTTCATGGGTGAGGAATACGACCTTTGTGCAAAATAACCCCCTTAGACACACTGTTGATGTCGTGAGAAAATCATTAATGTTAGAAAGAAAAGGGTCTACCACCTTGTTCAGCATTGTGAACTGAGTTAGCTGGGTAAAGGAATACTGCCTACCTCTCAGCGTTTTCATGGGTGAGGAACACAACTGTTGCAAAATATTCCATGCAAGCGAATGGAAGATTCCTGGTAGCACTTGTAAGAGAGTCATGAATGTTTGAAGCAACAAGGTCTAGCAAGTTGTATAGCATTCGAATTGACTTAGCTGTTAAAAGGAATACTGCCTTCTTCTCAGAGTTTTCGGGGTCAGGAACCTCACCTTTGTGCAAAATTGCCTCTGTGAAGTGAATGGAGAAACACTGTAGCTCCTGTAAGAAAACCATTAATGTTAGAAGGAAGAGGGTCAAGCACCTTCTTCAGCTTTGGGAATTGAGTGAGTTGTTTAATGGAATACCACCTACCTCTCAGCTTTTTCAGGGATGAGGTCTACCAGGTGTTTTCAAAATTGCCCCATTCGAGTGAATGGAAGCTGCACTGTAGGTCTTATAAGAGAGACATTACTGTTAACAGGAAGAGGGCCTAGCACTCTGTTGAAGATTCTCAACTGTGTTAGCTGTTGAAGGACATACTGATATCTCTCAGTGTTTTTATGTGTGAGAACCTTCAACTTTGTGCAAACTCTCCTGTGTCAAGTGACTGCACCCAGCGCTGCAGGTGTTCTGAGAAAAGTATGATTGTTACAAGCAGGAGGGTGAAGCACCTTGTCTTTGGATGAGACTTGAGTAACTTGCTTCAAGGAATACTGCCTACCACTCAGTGTTTTCAAGGATGTGGAAAATCACCTTTGTGCAACACCACCCCTTTGAAGAGAATGGAAGAAGTTCTGAGGCCCTTCTCAGAAAATTCTTTAGGTTGGAAGCAAGTCGGTCCAGCAACTTGTCTAACAGTGTGAGTAGAGTGAAGTTTACAAGGAAGACCACATACTTCTCACTGAAAGTGTGAGGAAATTGATTTTGGGGCAAAATGGTCTGTGTCCATGAAGTTAAGTATTACTGTATGTCTGTAGGACAACCACAAATGTTACAAAAAAGATGCTCTAGCACCCTGTTAAGCATTGTGAATTGAGTTACCTGTTGAAGGGCATAGTGCCTAACTCTCAGTGTTTTTATGGGTGGAGCAACCTCAAGCTTGAGCAAAATGACCTCTTTGAAGTCAATGGAACCAGCACTACATCTCTTGGAAGAGAAGTATGAATGTTAGAAGCAGGAGGGTCAAGCACATTGTTTTCTAAGGCGAATTGATATACTGCTTTAAAGGAATAAAGCCTACAACTCAGTGTTTTCAAGGATGTAAAAAATCACCTTTGTGCAACACCACCCCTTTGAAGAGAATGGAAGAAGTTCTGAGGCCCTTATCAGAAAATTCTTTAGGTTGGAAGTAAGTCGGTCCAGCAACTTGTGTAACAGTGTGAGTAGAGTGAAGTTTACAAGGAAGACCACCTACCTCTCACGGTTTGAAAGTGTGAGGAACTTGATTTTCGGGCAAAATGGCCTGTGTCCATGAAGGGAAGTATTACTGCATGTCTTGTAGCACAACCAAAAATGTTACAAGAAAGATGCTCTAGCACTTTGTTCAGCAGCTTCAAGTGATGTAGCATGCAAAAGGTACACTGCCTATCTGTCAGGGTTTGACAGTGTGAGCAATTCCATCTTTGTGCCAATAGACCCTTTCCACTGAATGGAACAGGCACTGTGTCTCTTGCAAGCAGGTGTCAGGGTTCCCAGCAGGAGTTGCAAGCACATTGTTTCCCTGTGAGATTTGCATTAGCATGTGAAAGGAGTGCTTTCCAAATGAAAGTCTTTGACAAGGGAGAATCATTCATTCCTTGAAAAATGCCCACTTGTGAGGAAATAGTCCAACACTTGTAGCTCAGAGCAGGATGCAATGTGTGAGAGGCAGGAATAGTTTGCAACTTGTCTCCTTATGAGAAATGAGTTACCTGTTGAAAGGAATACTGACTACCCCTGAGTCTTTTCATGAGTGAAGAACACCACCGTTTGGCCAAATAGCTGCATTCATTTGAATGGAATCAGAACAGTTGAGGATGCATGAAAACCATTCATTCCAGCAGCAAGAGGGTCTGGAATGTTGTTTATAAGTGAGAATTGTGTGAGCTTTACAAAGGAATGCTACCTCTCTCTCAGGCTTTTACAGTGTGAAGAAGATTATCTTTGTGCAAAATAGCCGTTTCAACGGGACGAAGAAGCACTGTTTCCCCTGTAAGAGAAGCATAAGTGTTACAAGCAAGAGGGTCAAGCACCTTGTTAAGCATGGCGAATTGAGTTACCTGTTTAAGGCAATACTGCCTAACTCTCAGTGTTTTCAGGGGGAGGAACATCAATGTGCTGCTAAATAGCTCCTTTCAAGTGAATGGAGGCATACTGTAGGTCCTCTAAGACAATCATTAATGGTAGAAGCAAGAGGGTCTAGCACCCTTTTAAGCATTGTGAATTGAGTTCCCTGTTGAAGGGCATAGTGCCTAACTCTCAGTGTTTTTATGGGTGGAGGAACCTCAAGCTTGAGCAAAATGACCTCTTTCAAGTCAATGGAACCAGCACTACATCTCTTGGAAGAGAAGTATGAATGTTAGAAGCAGGAGGGTCAAGCACCTTGTTTTCTAAGGCGAATTGATATACTGCTTTAAAGGAATAATGCCTACAACTCAGTGTTTTCATGGGTGAGGAATACGACCTTTGTGCAAAATAACCCCCTTAGACACACTGTTGATGTCGTGAGAAAATCATTAACGTTAGAAAGAAAAGGGTCTACCACCTTGTTCAGCATTGTGAACTGAGTTAGCTGGGTAAAGGAATACTGCCTACCTCTCAGCGTTTTCATGGGTGAGGAACACAACTGTTGCAAAATATTCCATGCAAGCGAATGGAAGATTCCTGGTAGCACTTGTAAGAGAGTCATGAATGTTTGAAGCAACAAGGTCTAGCAAGTTGTATAGCATTCGAATTGACTTAGCTGTTAAAAGGAATACTGCCTTCTTCTCAGAGTTTTCGGGGTCAGGAACCTCACCTTTGTGCAAAATTGCCTCTGTGAAGTGAATGGAGAAACACTGTAGCTCCTGTAAGAAAACCATTAATGTTAGAAGGAAGAGGGTCAAGCACCTTCTTCAGCTTTGGGAATTGAGTGAGTTGTTTAATGGAATACCACCTACCTCTCAGCTTTTTCAGGGATGAGGTCTACCAGGTGTTTTCAAAATTGCCCCATTCGAGTGAATGGAAGCTGCACTGTAGGTCTTATAAGAGAGACATTACTGTTAACAGGAAGAGGGCCTAGCACTCTGTTGAAGATTCTCAACTGTGTTAGCTGTTGAAGGACATACTGATATCTCTCAGTGTTTTTATGTGTGAGAACCTTCAACTTTGTGCAAACTCTCCTGTGTCAAGTGACTGCACCCAGCGCTGCAGGTGTTCTGAGAAAAGTATGATTGTTACAAGCAGGAGGGTGAAGCACCTTGTCTTTGGATGAGACTTGAGTAACTTGCTTCAAGGAATACTGCCTACCACTCAGTGTTTTCAAGGATGTGGAAAATCACCTTTGTGGAACACCACCCCTTTGAAGAGAATGGAAGAAGTTCTGAGGCCCTTCTCAGAAAATTCTTTAGGTTGGAAGCAAGTCGGTCCAGCAACTTGTCTAACAGTGTGAGTAGAGTGAAGTTTATAAGGAAGACCACATACTTCTCACTGTTTGAAAGTGTGAGGAAATTGATTTTGGGGCAAAATGGTCTGTGTCCATGAAGTTAAGTATTACTGTATGTCTGTAGGACAACCACAAATGTTACAAAAAAGATGCTCTAGCACCCTGTTAAGCATTGTGAATTGAGTTACCTGTTGAAGGGCATAGTGCCTAACTCTCAGTGTTTTTATGGGTGGAGCAACCTCAAGCTTGAGCAAAATGACCTCTTTGAAGTCAATGGAACCAGCACTACATCTCTTGGAAGAGAAGTATGAATGTTAGAAGCAGGAGGGTCAAGCACATTGTTTTCTAAGGCGAATTGATATACTGCTTTAAAGGAATAAAGCCTACAACTCAGTGTTTTCAAGGATGTAAAAAATCACCTTTGTGCAACACCACCCCTTTGAAGAGAATGGAAGAAGTTCTGAGGCCCTTATCAGAAAATTCTTTAGGTTGGAAGTAAGTCGGTCCAGCAACTTGTGTAACAGTGTGAGTAGAGTGAAGTTTACAAGGAAGACCACCTACCTCTCACGGTTTGAAAGTGTGAGGAACTTGATTTTCGGGCAAAATGGCCTGTGTCCATGAAGGGAAGTATTACTGCATGTCTTGTAGCACAACCAAAAATGTTACAAGAAAGATGCTCTAGCACTTTGTTCAGCAGCTTCAAGTGATGTAGCATGCAAAAGGTACACTGCCTATCTGTCAGGGTTTGACAGTGTGAGCAATTCCATCTTTGTGCCAATAGACCCTTTCCACTGAATGGAACAGGCACTGTGTCTCTTGCAAGCAGGTGTCAGGGTTCCCAGCAGGAGTTGCAAGCACATTGTTTCCCTGTGAGATTTGCATTAGCATGTGAAAGGAGTGCTTGCCAAATGAAAGCCTTTGACAAGGGAGAATCATTCACTCCTTGAAAAATGCCCACTTGTGAGGAAATAGTCCAACACTTGTAGCTCAGAGCAGGATGCAATGTGTGAGAGGCAGGAATAGTTTGCAACTTGTCTCCTTATGAGAAATGAGTTACCTGTTGAAAGGAATACTGACTACCCCTGAGTCTTTTCATGAGTGAAGAACACCACCATTTGGCCAAATAGCTGCATTCATTTGAATGGAATCAGAACAGATGAGGATGCATGAAAACCATTCATTCCAGCAGCAAGAGGGTCTGGAATGTTGTTTATAAGTGAGAATTGTGTGAGCTTTACAAAGGAATGCTACCTCTCTCTCAGGCTTTTACAGTGTGAAGAAGATTATCTTTGTGCAAAATAGCCGTTTCAACGGGACGAAGAAGCACTGTTTCCCCTGTAAGAGAAGCATAAGTGTTACAAGCAAGAGGGTCAAGCACCTTGTTAAGCATGGCGAATTGAGTTACCTGTTTAAGGCAATACTGCCTAACTCTCAGTGTTTTCAGGGGGAGGAACATCAATGTGCTGCTAAATAGCTCCTTTCAAGTGAATGGAGGCATACTGTAGGTCTTCTAAGACAATCATTAATGGTAGAAGCAAGAGGGTCTAGCACCCTGTTAAGCATTGTGAATTGAGTTCCCTGTTGAAGGGCATAGTGCCTAACTCTCAGTGTTTTTATGGGTGGAGGAACCTCAAGCTTGAGCAAAATGACCTCTTTCAAGTCAATGGAACCAGCACTACATCTCTTGGAAGAGAAGTATGAATGTTAGAAGCAGGAGGGTCAAGCACCTTGTTTTCTAAGGCGAATTGATATACTGCTTTAAAGGAATAATGCCTACAACTCAGTGTTTTCATGGGTGAGGAATACCACCTTTCTGAAAAATAACCCAATTAGTCACACTGTTGATGTCATGAGAAAATCATTAACGTTAGAAAGAAAAGGGTCTACCACCTTGTTCAGCATTGTGTACTGAGTTAGCTGGGTAAAGGAATACTGTCTACCTCTTAGCGTTTTCATGGGTGAGGAACACACCTGTTGCAAAATATCCCATGCAATCGAATTTAAGATTCCTGGTAGCTCTTGTAAAAGAGTCATGAATGTTTGAAGCAACGGGGTCTACCAAGTTGTTTAGCATTGTGAATTTACTTAGCTATTTAAAGGAATACGGCCTACTTCTCAGAGTTTTCGGGCTCAGGAACCTCACCTTTGTGCAAAATTGCCTCTGTGAAGTGAATGGAGAAACACTGTAGCTCTTGTAAGAAAACCATTAATGTTACAACGAAGAGGGACAAGCACCTTCTTCAGCTTTGGGAATTGAGTGAGTTGTTTAATGGAATACCACCTACCTCTCAGCTTTTTCAGGGATGAGGACTACCAGGTGTTTTCAAAATTGCCCCATTCGAGTGAATGGAAGCTGCACTGTAGGCCTTACAAGAGAGACATTACTGTTAACAGGAAGAGGACCTAGCACTCTGTTGAGGATTCTCAACTGAGTTAGCTGTTGAAGGACATACTGATACCTCTCGGTGTTTTTATGTGTGAGAACCTTCAACTTTGTGCAAACTCTCCTGTGTCAAGTGACTGCACCCAGCGCTGCAGGTGTTGTGAGAAAAGTATGAATGTTACAAGCGGGAGGGTGAAGCACCTTGTCTTTGGATGAGACTTGAGTAACTTGCTTCAAGGAATACTGCCTACCACTCAGTGTTTTCAAGGATGTGCAAAATCACCTTTGTGCAACATCACCCCTTTGAACAGAATGGAAGAAGTTCTGAGGCCCTTCTCAGAAAATTCTTTAGGTTGGAAGCAAGTCGGTCCAGCAACTTGCGTAACAGTGTGAGTAGAGTGAAGTTTACAAGGAAGACCACCTACCTCTCACGGTTTGAAAGTGTGAGGAACTTCATTTTGGGGCAAAATGGCCTGTGTCCATGAAGGGAAGTATTACTGTATGTCTGTAGGACAACCACAAATGTTACAAGAAAGATGCTCTAGCACTTTGTTCAGCAGCTTCAAGTGATGTAGCATGCAAAAGGAACACTGCCTATCTGTCAGGGTTTGACAGTGTGAGCAATTCCATCTTTGTGCCAATGGACCCTTTCCACTGAATGGAACAGGCACTATGTCTCTTGCAAGCAGAAGTCAGGGTTCGCAGCAGGAGTTGCAGGCACATTGTTTCCCTGTGAAAGTTGAATTAGCATGTGAAAGGAGTGCTGGCCAAATGAAAGCCTTTGACAATGGAGAATCATTCACTCCTTGAAAAATACCCACTTCTGAGGAAATAGACCAACACTTGTAGCTCAGAGCAGGATGCAATGTGTGAGAGGCAGGAATAGTTTGCAACTTTGTCTCCCTATGAGAAATGAGTTACCTGTTGAAAGGAATACTGGCTACGCCTGATGTTTTTCATGTGTGAGGAACACCACGGTTCGGCCAAATAGCTGCTTTCAACTGAATGGAATCAGAACAGTTGAGGATGCATGAAAACCATACATTCCAGCAGCAAGTGGGTCTGGAATGTTGTTTAAAAGTGAGAATTGAGTGAGCTTTACAAAGGAATGCGACCTGTCTCTCAGGCTTTTACAGTGTGAAGAAGATTATCTTTGTACAAAATAGCCTTTTCAATGGAAGGAAGAAGCACTGTTTCCCCTGTAAGAGAAGCATAAGTGTTACAAGCAAGAGGGTCAAGCACCTTGTTAAGCATGGCGAATTGAGTTACCTGTTTAAGGCAATATTGCCTAACTCTCAGTGTTTTCAGGGGGAGGAACATCAATGTGCTGCTAAATAGCTCCTTTCAAGTGAATGGAGGCATACTGTAGGTCTTCTAAGACAATCATTAATGGTAGAAGCAAGAGGGTCTAGCACCCTGTTAAGCATTGTGAATTGAGTTACCTGTTGAAGGGCATAGTGCCTAATTCTCAGTGTTTTTATGGGTGGAGGAACCTCAAGCTTGAGCAAAAAGACCTCTTTCAAGTCAATGGAACCAGCACTACATCTCTTGGAAGAGAAGTATGAATGTTAGAACCAGGAGGGTCAAGCACCTTGTTTTCTAAGGCGAATTGATATACTGCTTTAAAGGAATAATGATTACAACTAAGTGTTTTCAAGGATGTGGAAAATCACCTTTGTGCAACATCACCACTCTGAAGAGAATGGAAGAAGTTCTGAGGCCCTTCTCAGAAAATTCTTTAGGTTGGAAGCAAGTGGTTCCAGCAACTTGCGTAACAGTGTGAGTAGAGTGAAGTTTACAAGGAAGACCACCTACCTCTCACGGTTTGAAAGTGTGAGGAACTTGATTTTGGGGCAAAATGGCCTGTGTCCATGAAGGGAAGTATTACTGTATGTCTGTAGGACAACCACAAATGTTACAAGAAAGATGCTCTAGCACTTTGTTCAGCAGCTTCAAGTGATGTAGCATGCAAAAGGTACACTGCCTATCTGTCAGGGTTTGACAGTGTGAGCAATTCCATCTTTGTGCCAATAGACCCTTTCCACTGAATGGAACAGGCAATATGTCTCTTGCAAGCAGGTGTCAGGGTTCCCAGCAGGAGTTGCAAGCACATTGTTTCCCTGTGAGATTTGCATTAGCATGTGAAAGGAGTGCTTGCCAAATGAAAGCCTTTGACAAGGGAGAATCATTCACTCCTTGAAAAATACCCATTTCCGAGGAAATAGATCAACACTTGTAGCTCAGAGCAGGATGCAATGTGTGAGAGGCAGGAATAGTATGCAACTTGTCTCCCTATGAGAAATGAGTTACCTATTGAAAGGAATACTGGCTACCCCTGAGGTTTTTCATGTGTGAGGAACACCACCGTTCGGCCAAATAGCTGCATTCAACTGAATGGAACAAGAACAGTTGAGGATGCATGAAAACCATTCATTCCAGCAGCAAGAGGGTCTGTAATGTTGTTTAAAAGTGAGAATTGAGTGAGCTTTACAAAGGAATGCGACCTGTCTCTCAGTCTTTTACAGTGTGAAAAAGATTATCTTTGTGCAAAATAGATATTTCAATGGAAGGAAGAAGCACTGTTTCCCCTGTAAGAGAAGCATAAGTGTTACAAGCAAGAGGGTCAAGCACCTTGTTAAGCATGGCGAATTGAGTTACCTGTTTAAGGCAATACTGCCTAACTCTCAGTGTTTTCAGGGGGAGGAACATCAATGTGCTGCTAAATAGCTCCTTTCAAGTGAATGGAGGCATACTGTAGGTCCTCTAAGACAATCATTAATGGTAGAAGCAAGAGGGTCTAGCACCCTGTTAAGCATTGTGAATTGAGTTCCCTGTTGAAGGGCATAGTGCCTAACTCTCAGTGTTTTTATGGGTGGAGGAACCTCAAGCTTGAGCAAAATGACCTCTTTCAAGTCAATGGAACCAGCACTACATCTCTTGGAAGAGAAGTATGAATGTTAGAAGCAGGAGGGTCAAGCACCTTGTTTTCTAAGGCGAATTGATATACTGCTTTAAAGGAATAATGCCTACAACTCAGTGTTTTCATGGGTGAGGAATACGACCTTTGTGCAAAATAACCCCCTTAGACACACTGTTGATGTCTTGAGAAAATCATTAATGTTAGAAAGAAAAGGGTCTACCACCTTGTTCAGCATTGTGAACTGAGTTAGCTGGGTAAAGGAATACTGCCTACCTCTCAGCGTTTTCATGGGTGAGGAACACAACTGTTGCAAAATATTCCATGCAAGCGAATGGAAGATTCCTGGTAGCACTTGTAAGAGAGTCATGAATGTTTGAAGCAACAAGGTCTAGCAAGTTGTATAGCATTCGAATTGACTTAGCTGTTAAAAGGAATACTGCCTTCTTCTCAGAGTTTTCGGGGTCAGGAACCTCACCTTTGTGCAAAATTGCCTCTGTGAAGTGAATGGAGAAACACTGTAGCTCCTGTAAGAAAACCATTAATGTTAGAAGGAAGAGGGTCAAGCACCTTCTTCAGCTTTGGGAATTGAGTGAGTTGTTTAATGGAATACCACCTACCTCTCAGCTTTTTCAGGGATGAGGTCTACCAGGTGTTTTCAAAATTGCCCCATTCGAGTGAATGGAAGCTGCACTGTAGGTCTTATAAGAGAGACATTACTGTTAACAGGAAGAGGGCCTAGCACTCTGTTGAAGATTCTCAACTGTGTTAGCTGTTGAAGGACATACTGATATCTCTCAGTGTTTTTATGTGTGAGAACCTTCAACTTTGTGCAAACTCTCCTGTGTCAAGTGACTGCACCCAGCGCTGCAGGTGTTCTGAGAAAAGTATGATTGTTACAAGCAGGAGGGTGAAGCACCTTGTCTTTGGATGAGACTTGAGTAACTTGCTTCAAGGAATACTGCCTACCACTCAGTGTTTTCAAGGATGTGGAAAATCACCTTTGTGCAACACCACCCCTTTGAAGAGAATGGAAGAAGTTCTGAGGCCCTTCTCAGAAAATTCTTTAGGTTGGAAGCAAGTCGGTCCAGCAACTTGTCTAACAGTGTGAGTAGAGTGAAGTTTACAAGGAAGACCACATACTTCTCACTGTTTGAAAGTGTGAGGAAATTGATTTTGGGGCAAAATGGTCTGTGTCCATGAAGTTAAGTATTACTGTATGTCTGTAGGACAACCACAAATGTTACAAAAAAGATGCTCTAGCACCCTGTTAAGCATTGTGAATTGAGTTACCTGTTGAAGGGCATAGTGCCTAACTCTCAGTGTTTTTATGGGTGGAGCAACCTCAAGCTTGAGCAAAATGACCTCTTTGAAGTCAATGGAACCAGCACTACATCTCTTGGAAGAGAAGTATGAATGTTAGAAGCAGGAGGGTCAAGCACATTGTTTTCTAAGGCGAATTGATATACTGCTTTAAAGGAATAAAGCCTACAACTCAGTGTTTTCAAGGATGTAAAAAATCACCTTTGTGCAACACCACCCCTTTGAAGAGAATGGAAGAAGTTCTGAGGCCCTTATCAGAAAATTCTTTAGGTTGGAAGTAAGTCGGTCCAGCAACTTGTGTAACAGTGTGAGTAGAGTGAAGTTTACAAGGAAGACCACCTACCTCTCACGGTTTGAAAGTGTGAGGAACTTGATTTTGGGGCAAAATGGCCTGTGTCCATGAAGGGAAGTATTACTGTATGTGTGTAGGACAACCACAAATGTTACAAGAAAGATGCTCTAGCACTTTGTTCAGCAGCTTCAAGTGATGTAGCATGCAAAAGGTACACTGCCTATCTGTCAGGGTTTGACAGTGTGAGCAATTCCATCTTTGTGCCAATAGACCCTTTCCACTGAATGGAACAGGCAATATGTCTCTTGCAAGCAGGTGTCAGGGTTCCCAGCAGGAGTTGCAAGCACATTGTTTCCCTGTGAGATTTGCATTAGCATGTGAAAGGAGTGCTTGCCAAATGAAAGCCTTTGACAAGGGAGAATCATTCACTCCTTGAAAAATACCCATTTCCGAGGAAATAGATCAACACTTGTAGCTCAGAGCAGGATGCAATGTGTGAGAGGCAGGAATAGTTTGCAACTTGTCTCTTTATGAGAAATGAGTTACCTGTTGAAAGGAATACTGACTACCCCTGAGTCTTTTCATGAGTGAAGAACACCACCGTTTGGCCAAATAGCTGCATTCATTTGAATGGAATCAGAACAGTTGAGGATGCATGAAAACCATTCATTCCAGCAGCAAGAGGGTCTGGAATGTTGTTTATAAGTGAGAATTGTGTGAGCTTTACAAAGGAATGCTACCTCTCTCTCAGGCTTTTACAGTGTGAAGAAGATTATCTTTGTGCAAAATAGCCGTTTCAACGGGACGAAGAAGCACTGTTTCCCCTGTAAGAGAAGCATAAGTGTTACAAGCAAGAGGGTCAAGCACCTTGTTAAGCATGGCGAATTGAGTTACCTGTTTAAGGCAATACTGCCTAACTCTCAGTGTTTTCAGGGGGAGGAACATCAATGTGCTGCTAAATAGCTCCTTTCAAGTGAATGGAGGCATACTGTAGGTCCTCTAAGACAATCATTAATGGTAGAAGCAAGAGGGTCTAGCACCCTGTTAAGCATTGTGAATTGAGTTCCCTGTTGAAGGGCATAGTGCCTAACTCTCAGTGTTTTTATGGGTGGAGGAACCTCAAGCTTGAGCAAAATGACCTCTTTCAAGTCAATGGAACCAGCACTACATCTCTTGGAAGAGAAGTATGAATGTTAGAAGCAGGAGGGTCAAGCACCTTGTTTTCTAAGGCGAATTGATATACTGCTTTAAAGGAATAATGCCTACAACTCAGTGTTTTCAAGGGTGAGGAATACCACCTTTCTGAAAAATAACCCAATTAGTCACACTGTTGATGTCATGAGAAAATCATTAACGTTAGAAAGAAAAGGGTCTACCACCTTGTTCAGCATTGTGTACTGAGTTAGCTGGGTAAAGGAATACTGTCTACCTCTTAGCGTTTTCATGGGTGAGGAACACACCTGTTGCAAAATATCCCATGCAATCGAATTTAAGATTCCTGGTAGCTCTTGTAAAAGAGTCATGAATGTTTGAAGCAACGGGGTCTACCAAGTTGTTTAGCATGGTGAATTTACTTAGCTATTTAAAGGAATACGGCCTACTTCTCAGAGTTTTCGGGCTCAGGAACCTCACCTTTGTGCAAAATTGCCTCTGTGAAGTGAATGGAGAAACACTGTAGCTCTTGTAAGAAAACCATTAATGTTACAAGGAAGAGGGACAAGCACCTTCTTCAGCTTTGGGAATTGAGTGAGTTGTTTAATGGAATACCACCTACCTCTCAGCTTTTTCAGGGATGAGGACTACCAGGTGTTTTCAAAATACCCCATTCGAGTGAATGGAAGCTGCACTGTAGGCCTTACAAGAGAGACATTACTGTTAACAGGAAGAGGACCTAGCACTCTGTTGAGGATTCTCAACTGAGTTAGCTGTTGAAGGACATACTGATACCTCTCGGTGTTTTTATGTGTGAGAACCTTCAACTTTGTGCAAACTCTCCTGTGTCAAGTGACTGCACCCAGCGCTGCAGGTGTTGTGAGAAAAGTATGAATGTTACAAGCGGGAGGGTGAAGCACCTTGTCTTTGGATGAGACTTGAGTAACTTGCTTCAAGGAATACTGCCTACCACTCAGTGTTTTCAAGGATGTGCAAAATCACCTTTGTGCAACATCACCCCTTTGAACAGAATGGAAGAAGTTCTGAGGCCCTTCTCAGAAAATTCTTTAGGTTGGAAGCAAGTCGGTCCAGCAACTTGCGTAACAGTGTGAGTAGAGTGAAGTTTACAAGGAAGACCACCTACCTCTCACGGTTTGAAAGTGTGAGGAACTTCATTTTGGGGCAAAATGGCCTGTGTCCATGAAGGGAAGTATTACTGTATGTCTGTAGGACAACCACAAATGTTACAAGAAAGATGCTCTAGCACTTTGTTCAGCAGCTTCAAGTGATGTAGCATGCAAAAGGAACACTGCCTATCTGTCAGGGTTTGACAGTGTGAGCAATTCCATCTTTGTGCCAATGGACCCTTTCCACTGAATGGAACAGGCACTATGTCTCTTGCAAGCAGATGTCAGGGTTCGCAGCAGGAGTTGCAGGCACATTGTTTCCCTGTGAAAGTTGAATTAGCATGTGAAAGGAGTGCTGGCCAAATGAAAGCCTTTGACAATGGAGAATCATTCACTCCTTGAAAAATACCCACTTCTGAGGAAATAGACCAACACTTGTAGCTCAGAGCAGGATGCAATGTGTGAGAGGCAGGAATAGTTTGCAACTTTGTCTCCCTATGAGAAATGAGTTACCTGTTGAAAGGAATACTGGCTACGCCTGAGGTTTTTCATGTGTGAGGAACACCACGGTTCGGCCCAATAGCTGCTTTCAACTGAATGGAATCAGAACAGTTGAGGATGCATGAAAACCATACATTCCAGCAGCAAGAGGGTCTGGAATGTTGTTTAAAAGTGAGAATTGAGTGAGCTTTACAAAGGAATGCGACCTGTCTCTCAGGCTTTTACAGTGTGAAGAAGATTATCTTTGTGCAAAATAGCCTTTTCAATGGAAGGAAGAAGCACTGTTTCCCCTGTAAGAGAAGCATAAGTGTTACAAGCAAGAGGGTCAAGCACCTTGTTAAGCATGGCGAATTGAGTTACCTGTTTAAGGCAATACTGCCTAACTCTCAGTGTTTTCAGGGGGAGGAACATCAATGTGCTGGTAAATAGCTCCTTTCAAGTGAATGGAGGCATACTGTAGGTCTTCTAAGACAATCATTAATGGTAGAAGCAAGAGGGTCTAGCACCCTGTTAAGCATTGTGAATTGAGTTACCTGTTGAAGGGCATAGTGCCTAATTCTCAGTGTTTTTATGGGTGGAGGAACCTCAAGCTTGAGCAAAAAGACCTCTTTCAAGTCAATGGAACCAGCACTACATCTCTTGGAAGAGAAGTATGAATGTTAGAAGCAGGAGGGTCAAGCACCTTGTTTTCTAAGGCGAATTGATATACTGCTTTAAAGGAATAATGATTACAACTAAGTGTTTTCAAGGATGTGGAAAATCACCTTTGTGCAACATCACCACTCTGAAGAGAATGGAAGAAGTTCTGAGGCCCTTCTCAGAAAATTCTTTAGGTTGGAAGCAAGTGGTTCCAGCAACTTGCGTAACAGTGTGAGTAGAGTGAAGTTTACAAGGAAGACCACCTACCTCTCACGGTTTGAAAGTGTGAGGAACTTGATTTTGGGGCAAAATGGCCTGTGTCCATGAAGGGAAGTATTACTGTATGTCTGTAGGACAACCACAAATGTTACAAGAAAGATGCTCTAGCACTTTGTTCAGCAGCTTCAAGTGATGTAGCATGCAAAAGGTACACTGCCTATCTGTCAGGGTTTGACAGTGTGAGCAATTCCATCTTTGTGCCAATAGACCCTTTCCACTGAATGGAACAGGCAATATGTCTCTTGCAAGCAGGTGTCAGGGTTCCCAGCAGGAGTTGCAAGCACATTGTTTCCCTGTGAGATTTGCATTAGCATGTGAAAGGAGTGCTTGCCAAATGAAAGCCTTTGACAAGGGAGAATCATTCACTCCTTGAAAAATACCCATTTCCGAGGAAATAGATCAACACTTGTAGCTCAGAGCAGGATGCAATGTGTGAGAGGCAGGAATAGTTTGCAACTTGTCTCCCTATGAGAAATGAGTTACCTGTTGAAAGGAATACTGGCTACCCCTGAGGTTTTTCATGTGTGAGGAACACCACCGTTCGGCCAAATAGCTGCATTCAACTGAATGGAACAAGAACAGTTGAGGATGCATGAAAACCATTCATTCCAGCAGCAAGAGGGTCTGTAATGTTGTTTAAAAGTGAGAATTGAGTGAGCTTTACAAAGGAATGCGACCTGTCTCTCAGGCTTTTACAGTGTGAAAAAGATTATCTTTGTGCAAAATAGATATTTCAATGGAAGGAAGAAGCACTGTTTCCCCTGTAAGAGAAGCATAAGTGTTACAAGCAAGAGGGTCAAGCACCTTGTTAAGCATGGCGAATTGAGTTACCTGTTTAAGGCAATACTGCCTAACTCTCAGTGTTTTCAGGGGGAGGAACATCAATGTGCTGCTAAATAGCTCCTTTCAAGTGAATGGAGGCATACTGTAGGTCCTCTAAGACAATCATTAATGGTAGAAGCAAGAGGGTCTAGCACCCTGTTAAGCATTGTGAATTGAGTTCCCTGTTGAAGGGCATAGTGCCTAACTCTCAGTGTTTTTATGGGTGGAGGAACCTCAAGCTTGAGCAAAATGACCTCTTTCAAGTCAATGGAACCAGCACTACATCTCTTGGAAGAGAAGTATGAATGTTAGAAGCAGGAGGGTCAAGCACCTTGTTTTCTAAGGCGAATTGATATACTGCTTTAAAGGAATAATGCCTACAACTCAGTGTTTTCATGGGTGAGGAATACGACCTTTGTGCAAAATAACCCCCTTAGACACACTGTTGATGTCTTGAGAAAATCACTAATGTTAGAAAGAAAAGGGTCTACCACCTTGTTCAGCATTGTGAACTGAGTTAGCTGGGTAAAGGAATACTGCCTACCTCTCAGCGTTTTCATGGGTGAGGAACACAACTGTTGCAAAATATTCCATGCAAGCGAATGGAAGATTCCTGGTAGCACTTGTAAGAGAGTCATGAATGTTTGAAGCAACAAGGTCTAGCAAGTTGTATAGCATTCGAATTGACTTAGCTGTTAAAAGGAATACTGCCTTCTTCTCAGAGTTTTCGGGGTCAGGAACCTCACCTTTGTGCAAAATTGCCTCTGTGAAGTGAATGGAGAAACACTGTAGCTCCTGTAAGAAAACCATTAATGTTAGAAGGAAGAGGGTCAAGCACCTTCTTCAGCTTTGGGAATTGAGTGAGTTGTTTAATGGAATACCACCTACCTCTCAGCTTTTTCAGGGATGAGGTCTACCAGGTGTTTTCAAAATTGCCCCATTCGAGTGAATGGAAGCTGCACTGTAGGTCTTATAAGAGAGACATTACTGTTAACAGGAAGAGGGCCTAGCACTCTGTTGAAGATTCTCAACTGTGTTAGCTGTTGAAGGACATACTGATATCTCTCAGTGTTTTTATGTGTGAGAACCTTCAACTTTGTGCAAACTCTCCTGTGTCAAGTGACTGCACCCAGCGCTGCAGGTGTTCTGAGAAAAGTATGATTGTTACAAGCAGGAGGGTGAAGCACCTTGTCTTTGGATGAGACTTGAGTAACTTGCTTCAAGGAATACTGCCTACCACTCAGTGTTTTCAAGGATGTGGAAAATCACCTTTGTGCAACATCACCCCTTTGAACAGAATGGAAGAAGTTCTGAGGCCCTTCTCAGAAAATTCTTTAGGTTGGAAGCAAGTCGGTCCAGCAACTTGTCTAACAGTGTGAGTAGAGTGAAGTTTACAAGGAAGACCACATACTTCTCACTGTTTGAAAGTGTGAGGAAATTGATTTTGGGGCAAAATGGTCTGTGTCCATGAAGTTAAGTATTACTGTATGTCTGTAGGACAACCACAAATGTTACAAAAAAGATGCTCTAGCACCCTGTTAAGCATTGTGAATTGAGTTACCTGTTGAAGGGCATAGTGCCTAACTCTCAGTGTTTTTATGGGTGGAGCAACCTCAAGCTTGAGCAAAATGACCTCTTTGAAGTCAATGGAACCAGCACTACATCTCTTGGAAGAGAAGTATGAATGTTAGAAGCAGGAGGGTCAAGCACATTGTTTTCTAAGGCGAATTGATATACTGCTTTAAAGGAATAAAGCCTACAACTCAGTGTTTTCAAGGATGTAAAAAATCACCTTTGTGCAACACCACCCCTTTGAAGAGAATGGAAGAAGTTCTGAGGCCCTTATCAGAAAATTCTTTAGGTTGGAAGTAAGTCGGTCCAGCAACTTGTGTAACAGTGTGAGTAGAGTGAAGTTTACAAGGAAGACCACCTACCTCTCACGGTTTGAAAGTGTGAGGAACTTGATTTTCGGGCAAAATGGCCTGTGTCCATGAAGGGAAGTATTACTGCATGTCTTGTAGCACAACCAAAAATGTTACAAGAAAGATGCTCTAGCACTTTGTTCAGCAGCTTCAAGTGATGTAGCATGCAAAAGGTACACTGCCTATCTGTCAGGGTTTGACAGTGTGAGCAATTCCATCTTTGTGCCAATAGACCCTTTCCACTGAATGGAACAGGCACTGTGTCTCTTGCAAGCAGGTGTCAGGGTTCCCAGCAGGAGTTGCAAGCACATTGTTTCCCTGTGAGATTTGCATTAGCATGTGAAAGGAGTGCTTGCCAAATGAAAGCCTTTGACAAGGGAGAATCATTCACTCCTTGAAAAATGCCCACTTGTGAGGAAATAGTCCAACACTTGTAGCTCAGAGCAGGATGCAATGTGTGAGAGGCAGGAATAGTTTGCAACTTGTCTCCTTATGAGAAATGAGTTACCTGTTGAAAGGAATACTGACTACCCCTGAGTCTTTTCATGAGTGAAGAACACCACCGTTTGGCCAAATAGCTGCATTCATTTGAATGGAATCAGAACAGTAGAGGATGCATGAAAACGATTCATTCCAGCAGCAAGAGGGTCTGGAATGTTGTTTATAAGTGAGAATTGTGTGAGCTTTACAAAGGAATGCTACCTCTCTCTCAGGCTTTTACAGTGTGAAGAAGATTATCTTTGTGCAAAATAGCCGTTTCAACGGGACGAAGAAGCACTGTTTCCCCTGTAAGAGAAGCATAAGTGTTACAAGCAAGAGGGTCAAGCACCTTGTTAAGCATGGCGAATTGAGTTACCTGTTTAAGGCAATACTGCCTAACTCTCAGTGTTTTCAGGGGGAGGAACATCAATGTGCTGCTAAATAGCTCCTTTCAAGTGAATGGAGGCATACTGTAGGTCTTCTAAGACAATCATTAATGGTAGAAGCAAGAGGGTCTAGCACCCTGTTAAGCATTGTGAATTGAGTTCCCTGTTGAAGGGCATAGTGCCTAACTCTCAGTGTTTTTATGGGTGGAGGAACCTCAAGCTTGAGCAAAATGACCTCTTTCAAGTCAATGGAACCAGCACTACATCTCTTGGAAGAGAAGTATGAATGTTAGAAGCAGGAGGGTCAAGCACCTTCTTTTCTAAGGCGAATTGATATACTGCTTTAAAGGAATAATGCCTACAAATCAGTGTTTTCATGGGTGAGGAATACCACCTTTCTGAAAAATAACCCAATTAGTCACACTGTTGATGTCATGAGAAAATCATTAACGTTAGAAAGAAAAGGGTCTACCACCTTGTTCAGCATTGTGTACTGAGTTAGCTGGGTAAAGGAATGCTGTCTACCTCTTAGCGTTTTCATGGGTGAGGAACACACCTGTTGCAAAATATCCCATGCAATCGAATTTAAGATTCCTGGTAGCTCTTGTAAAAGAGTCATGAATGTTTGAAGCAACGGAGTCTACCAAGTTGTTTAGCATTGTGAATTTACTTAGCTATTTAAAGGAATACGGCCTACTTCTCAGAGTTTTCGGGCTCAGGAACCTCACCTTTGTGCAAAATTGCCTCTGTGAAGTGAATGGAGAAACACTGTAGCTCTTGTAAGAAAACCATTAATGTTACAAGGAAGAGGGACAAGCACCTTCTTCAGCTTTGGGAATTGAGTGAGTTGTTTAATGGAATACCACCTACCTCTCAGCTTTTTCAGGGATGAGGACTACCAGGTGTTTTCAAAATTGCCCCATTCGAGTGAATGGAAGCTGCACTGTAGGCCTTACAAGAGAGACATTACTGTTAACAGGAAGAGGACCTAGCACTCTGTTGAGGATTCTCAACTGAGTTAGCTGTTGAAGGACATACTGATACCTCTCGGTGTTTTTATGTGTGAGAACCTTCAACTTTGTGCAAACTCTCCTGTGTCAAGTGACTGCACCCAGCGCTGCAGGTGTTGTGAGAAAAGTATGAATGTTACAAGCGGGAGGGTGAAGCACCTTGTCTTTGGATGAGACTTGAGTAACTTGCTTCAAGGAATACTGCCTACCACTCAGTGTTTTCAAGGATGTGCAAAATCACCTTTGTGCAACATCACCCCTTTGAACAGAATGGAAGAAGTTCTGAGGCCCTTCTCAGAAAATTCTTTAGGTTGGAAGCAAGTCGGTCCAGCAACTTGCGTAACAGTGTGAGTAGAGTGAAGTTTACAAGGAAGACCACCTACCTCTCACGGTTTGAAAGTGTGAGGAACTTGATTTTGGGGCAAAATGGCCTGTGTCCATGAAGGGAAGTATTACTGTATGTCTGTAGGACAACCACAAATGTTACAAGAAAGATGCTCTAGCACTTTGTTCAGCAGCTTCAAGTGATGTAGCATGCAAAAGGAACACTGCCTATCTGTCAGGGTTTGACAGTGTGAGCAATTCCATCTTTGTGCCAATGGACCCTTTCCACTGAATGGAACAGGCACTATGTCTCTTGCAAGCAGGTGTCAGGGTTCGGAGCAGGAGTTGCAGGCACATTGTTTCCCTGTGAAAGTTGAATTAGGATGTGAAAGGAGTGCTGGCCAAATGAAAGCCTTTGACAATGGAGAATCATTCACTCCTTGAAAAATAGCCACTTCTGAGGAAATAGACCAACACTTGTAGCTCAGAGCAGGATGCAATGTGTGAGAGGCAGGAATAGTTTGCAACTTTGTCTCACTATGAGAAATGAGTTACCTGTTGAAAGGAATACTGGCTACGCCTGAGGTTTTTCATGTGTGAGGAACACCACGGTTCAGCCAAATAGCTGCTTTCAACTGAATGGAATCAGAACAGTTGAGGATGCATGAAAACCATACATTCCAGCAGCAAGAGGGTCTGGAATGTTGTTTAAAAGTGAGAATTGAGTGAGCTTTACAAAGGAATGCGACCTGTCTCTCAGGCTTTTACAGTGTGAAGAAGATTATCTTTGTGCAAAATAGCCTTTTCAATGGAAGGAAGAAGCACTGTTTCCCCTGTAAGAGAAGCATAAGTGTTACAAGCAAGAGGGTCAAGCACCTTGTTAAGCATGGCGAATTGAGTTACCTGTTTAAGGCAATACTGCCTAACTCTCAGTGTTTTCAGGGGGAGGAACATCAATGTGCTGCTAAATAGCTCCTTTCAAGTGAATGGAGGCATACTGTAGGTCTTCTAAGACAATCATTAATGGTAGAAGCAAGAGGGTCTAGCACCCTGTTAAGCATTGTGAATTGAGTTACCTGTTGAAGGGCATAGTGCCTAATTCTCAGTGTTTTTATGGGTGGAGGAACCTCATGCTTGAGCAAAAAGACCTCTTTCAAGTCAATGGAACCAGCACTACATCTCTTGGAAGAGAAGTATGAATGTTAGAACCAGGAGGGTCAAGCACCTTGTTTTCTAAGGCGAATTGATATACTGCTTTAAAGGAATAATGATTACAACTAAGTGTTTTCAAGGATGTGGAAAATCACCTTTGTGCAACATCACCACTCTGAAGAGAATGGAAGAAGTTCTGAGGCCCTTCTCAGAAAATTCTTTAGGTTGGAAGCAAGTGGTTCCAGCAACTTGCGTAACAGTGTGAGTAGAGTGAAGTTTACAAGGAAGACCACCTACCTCTCACGGTTTGAAAGTGTGAGGAACTTGATTTTGGGGCAAAATGGCCTGTGTCCATGAAGGGAAGTATTACTGTATGTCTGTAGGACAACCACAAATGTTACAAGAAAGATGCTCTAGCACTTTGTTCAGCAGCTTCAAGTGATGTAGCATGCAAAAGGTACACTGCCTATCTGTCAGGGTTTGACAGTGTGAGCAATTCCATCTTTGTGCCAATAGACCCTTTCCACTGAATGGAACAGGCACTGTGTCTCTTGCAAGCAGGTGTCAGGGTTCCCAGCAGGAGTTGCAAGCACATTGTTTCCCTGTGAGATTTGCATTAGCATGTGAAAGGAGTGCTTGCCAAATGAAAGCCTTTGACAAGGGAGAATCATTCACTCCTTGAAAAATACCCATTTCCGAGCAAATAGATCAACACTTGTAGCTCAGAGCAGGATGCAATGTGTGAGAGGCAGGAATAGTTTGCAACTTGTCTCCCTATGAGAAATGAGTTACCTGTTGAAAGGAATACTGGCTACCCCTGAGGTTTTTCATGTGTGAGGAACACCACCGTTCGGCCAAATAGCTGCATTCAACTGAATGGAACCAGAACAGTTGAGGATGCATGAAAACCATTCATTCCAGCAGCAAGAGGGTCTGTAATGTTGTTTATAAGTGAGAATTGAGTGAGCTTTACAAAGGAATGCGACCTGTCTCTCAGGCTTTTACAGTGTGAAAAAGATTATCTTTGTGCAAAATAGATATTTCAATGGAAGGAAGAAGCACTGTTTCCCCTGTAAGAGAAGCATAAGTGTTACAAGCAAGAGGGTCAAGCACCTTGTTAAGCATGGCGAATTGAGTTACCTGTTTAAGGCAATACTGCCTAACTCTCAGTGTTTTCAGGGGGAGGAACATCAATGTGCTGCTAAATAGCTCCTTTCAAGTGAATGGAGGCATACTGTAGGTCCTCTAAGACAATCATTAATGGTAGAAGCAAGAGGGTCTAGCACCCTGTTAAGCATTGTGAATTGAGTTCCCTGTTGAAGGGCATAGTGCCTAACTCTCAGTGTTTTTATGGGTGGAGGAACCTCAAGCTTGAGCAAAAAGACCTCTTTCAAGTCAATGGAACCAGCACTACATCTCTTGGAAGAGAAGTATGAATGTTAGAACCAGGAGGGTCAAGCACCTTGTTTTCTAAGGCGAATTGATATACTGCTTTAAAGGAATAATGATTACAACTAAGTGTTTTCAAGGATGTGGAAAATCACCTTTGTGCAACATCACCACTCTGAAGAGAATGGAAGAAGTTCTGAGGCCCTTCTCAGAAAATTCTTTAGGTTGGAAGCAAGTCGGTCCAGCAACTTGTGTAACAGTGTGAGTAGAGTGAAGTTTACAAGGAAGACCACCTACCTCTCACGGTTTGAAAGTGTGAGGAACTTGATTTTCGGGCAAAATGGCCTGTGTCCATGAAGGGAAGTATTACTGCATGTCTTGTAGCACAACCAAAAATGTTACAAGAAAGATGCTCTAGCACTTTGTTCAGCAGCTTCAAGTGATGTAGCATGCAAAAGGTACACTGCCTATCTGTCAGGGTTTGACAGTGTGAGCAATTCCATCTTTGTGCCAATAGACCCTTTCCACTGAATGGAACAGGCACTGTGTCTCTTGCAAGCAGGTGTCAGGGTTCCCAGCAGGAGCTGCAAGCACATTGTTTCCCTGTGAGATTTGCATTAGCATGTGAAAGGAGTGCTTGCCAAATGAAAGCCTTTGACAAGGGAGAATCATTCACTCCTTGAAAAATGCCCACTTGTGAGGAAATAGTCCAACCCTTGTAGCTCAGAGCAGGATGCAATGTGTGAGAGGCAGGAATAGTTTGCAACTTGTCTCCTTATGAGAAATGAGTTACCTGTTGAAAGGAATACTGGCTACGCCTGAGGTTTTTCATGTGTGAGGAACACCACAGTTCGGCCCAATAGCTGCATTCAACTGAATGGAACCAGAACAGTTGAGGACGCATGAAAACCATTCATTCCAGCAGCAAGAGGGTCTGGAATGTTGTTTAAAAGTGAGAATTGAGGGAGCTTTACAAAGGAATGCTACCTGTCTCTCAGGCTTTTACAGTGTGAAAAAGATTATCTTTGTGCAAAGTAGCCGTTTCAATGGAAGGAAGAAGCACTGTTTCCCCTGTAAGAGAAGCATAAGTGTTACAAGCAAGAGGGTCAAGCACCTTGTTAAGCATGGCGAATTGAGTTATATGTTTAAGGCAATACTGCCTAACTCTCAGTGTTTTCAGGGGGAGGAACATCAATGTGCTGCTAAATAGCTCCTATCAAGTGAATGGAGGCATACTGTAGGTCTTCTAAGACAATCATTAATGGTAGAAGCAAGTGGGTCTAGCACCCTGTTAAGCATTGTGAATTGAGTTACCTGTTGAAGGGCATAGTGCCTAACTCTCAGTGTTTTTATGGGTGGAGGAACCTCAAGCTTGAGCAAAATGACCTCTTTCAAGTCAATAGAACCAGCACTACATCTCTTGGAAGAGAAGTATGAATGTTAGAAGCAGGAGGGTCAAGCACCTTGTTTTCTAAGGCGAATTGATATACTGCTTTAAAGGAATAATGCCTACAACTCAGTGTTTTCATGGGTGAGGAATACGACCTTTGTGCAAAATAACCCCCTTAGACACACTGTTGATGTCGTGAGAAAATCATTAATGTTAGAAAGAAAAGGGTCTACCACCTTGTTCAGCATTGTGAACTGAGTTAGCTGGGTAAAGGAATACTGCCTACCTCTCAGCGTTTTCATGGGTGAGGAACACAACTGTTGCAAAATATTCCATGCAAGCGAATGGAAGATTCCTGGTAGCACTTGTAAGAGAGTCATGAATGTTTGAAGCAACAAGGTCTAGCAAGTTGTATAGCATTCGAATTGACTTAGCTGTTAAAAGGAATACTGCCTTCTTCTCAGAGTTTTCGGGGTCAGGAACCTCACCTTTGTGCAAAATTGCCTCTGTGAAGTGAATGGAGAAACACTGTAGCTCCTGTAAGAAAACCATTAATGTTAGAAGGAAGAGGGTCAAGCACCTTCTTCAGCTTTGGGAATTGAGTGAGTTGTTTAATGGAATACCACCTACCTCTCAGCTTTTTCAGGGATGAGGTCTACCAGGTGTTTTCAAAATTGCCCCATTCGAGTGAATGGAAGCTGCACTGTAGGTCTTATAAGAGAGACATTACTGTTAACAGGAAGAGGGCCTAGCACTCTGTTGAAGATTCTCAACTGTGTTAGCTGTTGAAGGACATACTGATATCTCTCAGTGTTTTTATGTGTGAGAACCTTCAACTTTGTGCAAACTCTCCTGTGTCAAGTGACTGCACCCAGCGCTGCAGGTGTTCTGAGAAAAGTATGATTGTTACAAGCAGGAGGGTGAAGCACCTTGTCTTTGGATGAGACTTGAGTAACTTGCTTCAAGGAATACTGCCTACCACTCAGTGTTTTCAAGGATGTGGAAAATCACCTTTGTGCAACATCACCCCTTTGAACAGAAAGGAAGAAGTTCTGAGGCCCTTCTCAGAAAATTCTTTAGGTTGGAAGCAAGTCGGTCCAGCAACTTGTCTAACAGTGTGAGTAGAGTGAAGTTTACAAGGAAGACCACATACTTCTCACTGTTTGAAAGTGTGAGGAAATTGATTTTGGGGCAAAATGGTCTGTGTCCATGAAGTTAAGTATTACTGTATGTCTGTAGGACAACCACAAATGTTACAAAAAAGATGCTCTAGCACCCTGTTAAGCATTGTGAATTGAGTTACCTGTTGAAGGGCATAGTGCCTAACTCTCAGTGTTTTTATGGGTGGAGCAACCTCAAGCTTGAGCAAAATGACCTCTTTGAAGTCAATGGAACCAGCACTACATCTCTTGGAAGAGAAGTATGAATGTTAGAAGCAGGAGGGTCAAGCACATTGTTTTCTAAGGCGAATTGATATACTGCTTTAAAGGAATAAAGCCTACAACTCAGTGTTTTCAAGGATGTAAAAAATCACCTTTGTGCAACACCACCCCTTTGAAGAGAATGGAAGAAGTTCTGAGGCCCTTATCAGAAAATTCTTTAGGTTGGAAGTAAGTCGGTCCAGCAACTTGTGTAACAGTGTGAGTAGAGTGAAGTTTACAAGGAAGACCACCTACCTCTCACGGTTTGAAAGTGTGAGGAACTTGATTTTGGGGCAAAATGGCCTGTGTCCATGAAGGGAAGTATTACTGTATGTGTGTAGGACAACCACAAATGTTACAAGAAAGATGCTCTAGCACTTTGTTCAGCAGCTTCAAGTGATGTAGCATGCAAAAGGTACACTGCCTATCTGTCAGGGTTTGACAGTGTGAGCAATTCCATCTTTGTGCCAATAGACCCTTTCCACTGAATGGAACAGGCAATATGTCTCTTGCAAGCAGGTGTCAGGGTTCCCAGCAGGAGTTGCAAGCACATTGTTTCCCTGTGAGATTTGCATTAGCATGTGAAAGGAGTGCTTGCCAAATGAAAGCCTTTGACAAGGGAGAATCATTCACTCCTTGAAAAATACCCATTTCCGAGGAAATAGATCAACACTTGTAGCTCAGAGCAGGATGCAATGTGTGAGAGGCAGGAATAGTTTGCAACTTGTCTCTTTATGAGAAATGAGTTACCTGTTGAAAGGAATACTGACTACCCCTGAGTCTTTTCATGAGTGAAGAACACCACCGTTTGGCCAAATAGCTGCATTCATTTGAATGGAATCAGAACAGTTGAGGATGCATGAAAACCATTCATTCCAGCAGCAAGAGGGTCTGGAATGTTGTTTATAAGTGAGAATTGTGTGAGCTTTACAAAGGAATGCTACCTCTCTCTCAGGCTTTTACAGTGTGAAGAAGATTATCTTTGTGCAAAATAGCCGTTTCAACGGGACGAAGAAGCACTGTTTCCCCTGTAAGAGAAGCATAAGTGTTACAAGCAAGAGGGTCAAGCACCTTGTTAAGCATGGCGAATTGAGTTACCTGTTTAAGGCAATACTGCCTAACTCTCAGTGTTTTCAGGGGGAGGAACATCAATGTGCTGCTAAATAGCTCCTTTCAAGTGAATGGAGGCATACTGTAGGTCCTCTAAGACAATCATTAATGGTAGAAGCAAGAGGGTCTAGCACCCTGTTAAGCATTGTGAATTGAGTTCCCTGTTGAAGGGCATAGTGCCTAACTCTCAGTGTTTTTATGGGTGGAGGAACCTCAAGCTTGAGCAAAATGACCTCTTTCAAGTCAATGGAACCAGCACTACATCTCTTGGAAGAGAAGTATGAATGTTAGAAGCAGGAGGGTCAAGCACCTTGTTTTCTAAGGCGAATTGATATACTGCTTTAAAGGAATAATGCCTACAACTCAGTGTTTTCAAGGGTGAGGAATACCACCTTTCTGAAAAATAACCCAATTAGTCACACTGTTGATGTCATGAGAAAATCATTAACGTTAGAAAGAAAAGGGTCTACCACCTTGTTCAGCATTGTGTACTGAGTTAGCTGGGTAAAGGAATACTGTCTACCTCTTAGCGTTTTCATGGGTGAGGAACACACCTGTTGCAAAATATCCCATGCAATCGAATTTAAGATTCCTGGTAGCTCTTGTAAAAGAGTCATGAATGTTTGAAGCAACGGGGTCTACCAAGTTGTTTAGCATGGTGAATTTACTTAGCTATTTAAAGGAATACGGCCTACTTCTCAGAGTTTTCGGGCTCAGGAACCTCACCTTTGTGCAAAATTGCCTCTGTGAAGTGAATGGAGAAACACTGTAGCTCTTGTAAGAAAACCATTAATGTTACAAGGAAGAGGGACAAGCACCTTCTTCAGCTTTGGGAATTGAGTGAGTTGTTTAATGGAATACCACCTACCTCTCAGCTTTTTCAGGGATGAGGACTACCAGGTGTTTTCAAAATACCCCATTCGAGTGAATGGAAGCTGCACTGTAGGCCTTACAAGAGAGACATTACTGTTAACAGGAAGAGGACCTAGCACTCTGTTGAGGATTCTCAACTGAGTTAGCTGTTGAAGGACATACTGATACCTCTCGGTGTTTTTATGTGTGAGAACCTTCAACTTTGTGCAAACTCTCCTGTGTCAAGTGACTGCACCCAGCGCTGCAGGTGTTGTGAGAAAAGTATGAATGTTACAAGCGGGAGGGTGAAGCACCTTGTCTTTGGATGAGACTTGAGTAACTTGCTTCAAGGAATACTGCCTACCACTCAGTGTTTTCAAGGATGTGCAAAATCACCTTTGTGCAACATCACCCCTTTGAACAGAATGGAAGAAGTTCTGAGGCCCTTCTCAGAAAATTCTTTAGGTTGGAAGCAAGTCGGTCCAGCAACTTGCGTAACAGTGTGAGTAGAGTGAAGTTTACAAGGAAGACCACCTACCTCTCACGGTTTGAAAGTGTGAGGAACTTCATTTTGGGGCAAAATGGCCTGTGTCCATGAAGGGAAGTATTACTGTATGTCTGTAGGACAACCACAAATGTTACAAGAAAGATGCTCTAGCACTTTGTTCAGCAGCTTCAAGTGATGTAGCATGCAAAAGGAACACTGCCTATCTGTCAGGGTTTGACAGTGTGAGCAATTCCATCTTTGTGCCAATGGACCCTTTCCACTGAATGGAACAGGCACTATGTCTCTTGCAAGCAGATGTCAGGGTTCGCAGCAGGAGTTGCAGGCACATTGTTTCCCTGTGAAAGTTGAATTAGCATGTGAAAGGAGTGCTGGCCAAATGAAAGCCTTTGACAATGGAGAATCATTCACTCCTTGAAAAATACCCACTTCTGAGGAAATAGACCAACACTTGTAGCTCAGAGCAGGATGCAATGTGTGAGAGGCAGGAATAGTTTGCAACTTTGTCTCCCTATGAGAAATGAGTTACCTGTTGAAAGGAATACTGGCTACGCCTGAGGTTTTTCATGTGTGAGGAACACCACGGTTCGGCCCAATAGCTGCTTTCAACTGAATGGAATCAGAACAGTTGAGGATGCATGAAAACCATACATTCCAGCAGCAAGAGGGTCTGGAATGTTGTTTAAAAGTGAGAATTGAGTGAGCTTTACAAAGGAATGCGACCTGTCTCTCAGGCTTTTACAGTGTGAAGAAGATTATCTTTGTGCAAAATAGCCTTTTCAATGGAAGGAAGAAGCACTGTTTCCCCTGTAAGAGAAGCATAAGTGTTACAAGCAAGAGGGTCAAGCACCTTGTTAAGCATGGCGAATTGAGTTACCTGTTTAAGGCAATACTGCCTAACTCTCAGTGTTTTCAGGGGGAGGAACATCAATGTGCTGGTAAATAGCTCCTTTCAAGTGAATGGAGGCATACTGTAGGTCTTCTAAGACAATCATTAATGGTAGAAGCAAGAGGGTCTAGCACCCTGTTAAGCATTGTGAATTGAGTTACCTGTTGAAGGGCATAGTGCCTAATTCTCAGTGTTTTTATGGGTGGAGGAACCTCAAGCTTGAGCAAAAAGACCTCTTTCAAGTCAATGGAACCAGCACTACATCTCTTGGAAGAGAAGTATGAATGTTAGAAGCAGGAGGGTCAAGCACCTTGTTTTCTAAGGCGAATTGATATACTGCTTTAAAGGAATAATGATTACAACTAAGTGTTTTCAAGGATGTGGAAAATCACCTTTGTGCAACATCACCACTCTGAAGAGAATGGAAGAAGTTCTGAGGCCCTTCTCAGAAAATTCTTTAGGTTGGAAGCAAGTGGTTCCAGCAACTTGCGTAACAGTGTGAGTAGAGTGAAGTTTACAAGGAAGACCACCTACCTCTCACGGTTTGAAAGTGTGAGGAACTTGATTTTGGGGCAAAATGGCCTGTGTCCATGAAGGGAAGTATTACTGTATGTCTGTAGGACAACCACAAATGTTACAAGAAAGATGCTCTAGCACTTTGTTCAGCAGCTTCAAGTGATGTAGCATGCAAAAGGTACACTGCCTATCTGTCAGGGTTTGACAGTGTGAGCAATTCCATCTTTGTGCCAATAGACCCTTTCCACTGAATGGAACAGGCAATATGTCTCTTGCAAGCAGGTGTCAGGGTTCCCAGCAGGAGTTGCAAGCACATTGTTTCCCTGTGAGATTTGCATTAGCATGTGAAAGGAGTGCTTGCCAAATGAAAGCCTTTGACAAGGGAGAATCATTCACTCCTTGAAAAATACCCATTTCCGAGGAAATAGATCAACACTTGTAGCTCAGAGCAGGATGCAATGTGTGAGAGGCAGGAATAGTTTGCAACTTGTCTCCCTATGAGAAATGAGTTACCTGTTGAAAGGAATACTGGCTACCCCTGAGGTTTTTCATGTGTGAGGAACACCACCGTTCGGCCAAATAGCTGCATTCAACTGAATGGAACAAGAACAGTTGAGGATGCATGAAAACCATTCATTCCAGCAGCAAGAGGGTCTGTAATGTTGTTTAAAAGTGAGAATTGAGTGAGCTTTACAAAGGAATGCGACCTGTCTCTCAGGCTTTTACAGTGTGAAAAAGATTATCTTTGTGCAAAATAGATATTTCAATGGAAGGAAGAAGCACTGTTTCCCCTGTAAGAGAAGCATAAGTGTTACAAGCAAGAGGGTCAAGCACCTTGTTAAGCATGGCGAATTGAGTTACCTGTTTAAGGCAATACTGCCTAACTCTCAGTGTTTTCAGGGGGAGGAACATCAATGTGCTGCTAAATAGCTCCTTTCAAGTGAATGGAGGCATACTGTAGGTCCTCTAAGACAATCATTAATGGTAGAAGCAAGAGGGTCTAGCACCCTGTTAAGCATTGTGAATTGAGTTCCCTGTTGAAGGGCATAGTGCCTAACTCTCAGTGTTTTTATGGGTGGAGGAACCTCAAGCTTGAGCAAAATGACCTCTTTCAAGTCAATGGAACCAGCACTACATCTCTTGGAAGAGAAGTATGAATGTTAGAAGCAGGAGGGTCAAGCACCTTGTTTTCTAAGGCGAATTGATATACTGCTTTAAAGGAATAATGCCTACAACTCAGTGTTTTCATGGGTGAGGAATACGACCTTTGTGCAAAATAACCCCCTTAGACACACTGTTGATGTCTTGAGAAAATCATTAATGTTAGAAAGAAAAGGGTCTACCACCTTGTTCAGCATTGTGAACTGAGTTAGCTGGGTAAAGGAATACTGCCTACCTCTCAGCGTTTTCATGGGTGAGGAACACAACTGTTGCAAAATATTCCATGCAAGCGAATGGAAGATTCCTGGTAGCACTTGTAAGAGAGTCATGAATGTTTGAAGCAACAAGGTCTAGCAAGTTGTATAGCATTCGAATTGACTTAGCTGTTAAAAGGAATACTGCCTTCTTCTCAGAGTTTTCGGGGTCAGGAACCTCACCTTTGTGCAAAATTGCCTCTGTGAAGTGAATGGAGAAACACTGTAGCTCCTGTAAGAAAACCATTAATGTTAGAAGGAAGAGGGTCAAGCACCTTCTTCAGCTTTGGGAATTGAGTGAGTTGTTTAATGGAATACCACCTACCTCTCAGCTTTTTCAGGGATGAGGTCTACCAGGTGTTTTCAAAATTGCCCCATTCGAGTGAATGGAAGCTGCACTGTAGGTCTTATAAGAGAGACATTACTGTTAACAGGAAGAGGGCCTAGCACTCTGTTGAAGATTCTCAACTGTGTTAGCTGTTGAAGGACATACTGATATCTCTCAGTGTTTTTATGTGTGAGAACCTTCAACTTTGTGCAAACTCTCCTGTGTCAAGTGACTGCACCCAGCGCTGCAGGTGTTCTGAGAAAAGTATGATTGTTACAAGCAGGAGGGTGAAGCACCTTGTCTTTGGATGAGACTTGAGTAACTTGCTTCAAGGAATACTGCCTACCACTCAGTGTTTTCAAGGATGTGGAAAATCACCTTTGTGCAACATCACCCCTTTGAACAGAATGGAAGAAGTTCTGAGGCCCTTCTCAGAAAATTCTTTAGGTTGGAAGCAAGTCGGTCCAGCAACTTGTCTAACAGTGTGAGTAGAGTGAAGTTTACAAGGAAGACCACATACTTCTCACTGTTTGAAAGTGTGAGGAAATTGATTTTGGGGCAAAATGGTCTGTGTCCATGAAGTTAAGTATTACTGTATGTCTGTAGGACAACCACAAATGTTACAAAAAAGATGCTCTAGCACCCTGTTAAGCATTGTGAATTGAGTTACCTGTTGAAGGGCATAGTGCCTAACTCTCAGTGTTTTTATGGGTGGAGCAACCTCAAGCTTGAGCAAAATGACCTCTTTGAAGTCAATGGAACCAGCACTACATCTCTTGGAAGAGAAGTATGAATGTTAGAAGCAGGAGGGTCAAGCACATTGTTTTCTAAGGCGAATTGATATACTGCTTTAAAGGAATAAAGCCTACAACTCAGTGTTTTCAAGGATGTAAAAAATCACCTTTGTGCAACACCACCCCTTTGAAGAGAATGGAAGAAGTTCTGAGGCCCTTATCAGAAAATTCTTTAGGTTGGAAGTAAGTCGGTCCAGCAACTTGTGTAACAGTGTGAGTAGAGTGAAGTTTACAAGGAAGACCACCTACCTCTCACGGTTTGAAAGTGTGAGGAACTTGATTTTCGGGCAAAATGGCCTGTGTCCATGAAGGGAAGTATTACTGCATGTCTTGTAGCACAACCAAAAATGTTACAAGAAAGATGCTCTAGCACTTTGTTCAGCAGCTTCAAGTGATGTAGCATGCAAAAGGTACACTGCCTATCTGTCAGGGTTTGACAGTGTGAGCAATTCCATCTTTGTGCCAATAGACCCTTTCCACTGAATGGAACAGGCACTGTGTCTCTTGCAAGCAGGTGTCAGGGTTCCCAGCAGGAGTTGCAAGCACATTGTTTCCCTGTGAGATTTGCATTAGCATGTGAAAGGAGTGCTTGCCAAATGAAAGCCTTTGACAAGGGAGAATCATTCACTCCTTGAAAAATGCCCACTTGTGAGGAAATAGTCCAACACTTGTAGCTCAGAGCAGGATGCAATGTGTGAGAGGCAGGAATAGTTTGCAACTTGTCTCCTTATGAGAAATGAGTTACCTGTTGAAAGGAATACTGACTACCCCTGAGTCTTTTCATGAGTGAAGAACACCACCGTTTGGCCAAATAGCTGCATTCATTTGAATGGAATCAGAACAGTAGAGGATGCATGAAAACGATTCATTCCAGCAGCAAGAGGGTCTGGAATGTTGTTTATAAGTGAGAATTGTGTGAGCTTTACAAAGGAATGCTACCTCTCTCTCAGGCTTTTACAGTGTGAAGAAGATTATCTTTGTGCAAAATAGCCGTTTCAACGGGACGAAGAAGCACTGTTTCCCCTGTAAGAGAAGCATAAGTGTTACAAGCAAGAGGGTCAAGCACCTTGTTAAGCATGGCGAATTGAGTTACCTGTTTAAGGCAATACTGCCTAACTCTCAGTGTTTTCAGGGGGAGGAACATCAATGTGCTGCTAAATAGCTCCTTTCAAGTGAATGGAGGCATACTGTAGGTCTTCTAAGACAATCATTAATGGTAGAAGCAAGAGGGTCTAGCACCCTGTTAAGCATTGTGAATTGAGTTCCCTGTTGAAGGGCATAGTGCCTAACTCTCAGTGTTTTTATGGGTGGAGGAACCTCAAGCTTGAGCAAAATGACCTCTTTCAAGTCAATGGAACCAGCACTACATCTCTTGGAAGAGAAGTATGAATGTTAGAAGCAGGAGGGTCAAGCACCTTCTTTTCTAAGGCGAATTGATATACTGCTTTAAAGGAATAATGCCTACAAATCAGTGTTTTCATGGGTGAGGAATACCACCTTTCTGAAAAATAACCCAATTAGTCACACTGTTGATGTCATGAGAAAATCATTAACGTTAGAAAGAAAAGGGTCTACCACCTTGTTCAGCATTGTGTACTGAGTTAGCTGGGTAAAGGAATGCTGTCTACCTCTTAGCGTTTTCATGGGTGAGGAACACACCTGTTGCAAAATATCCCATGCAATCGAATTTAAGATTCCTGGTAGCTCTTGTAAAAGAGTCATGAATGTTTGAAGCAACGGAGTCTACCAAGTTGTTTAGCATTGTGAATTTACTTAGCTATTTAAAGGAATACGGCCTACTTCTCAGAGTTTTCGGGCTCAGGAACCTCACCTTTGTGCAAAATTGCCTCTGTGAAGTGAATGGAGAAACACTGTAGCTCTTGTAAGAAAACCATTAATGTTACAAGGAAGAGGGACAAGCACCTTCTTCAGCTTTGGGAATTGAGTGAGTTGTTTAATGGAATACCACCTACCTCTCAGCTTTTTCAGGGATGAGGACTACCAGGTGTTTTCAAAATTGCCCCATTCGAGTGAATGGAAGCTGCACTGTAGGCCTTACAAGAGAGACATTACTGTTAACAGGAAGAGGACCTAGCACTCTGTTGAGGATTCTCAACTGAGTTAGCTGTTGAAGGACATACTGATACCTCTCGGTGTTTTTATGTGTGAGAACCTTCAACTTTGTGCAAACTCTCCTGTGTCAAGTGACTGCACCCAGCGCTGCAGGTGTTGTGAGAAAAGTATGAATGTTACAAGCGGGAGGGTGAAGCACCTTGTCTTTGGATGAGACTTGAGTAACTTGCTTCAAGGAATACTGCCTACCACTCAGTGTTTTCAAGGATGTGCAAAATCACCTTTGTGCAACATCACCCCTTTGAACAGAATGGAAGAAGTTCTGAGGCCCTTCTCAGAAAATTCTTTAGGTTGGAAGCAAGTCGGTCCAGCAACTTGCGTAACAGTGTGAGTAGAGTGAAGTTTACAAGGAAGACCACCTACCTCTCACGGTTTGAAAGTGTGAGGAACTTGATTTTGGGGCAAAATGGCCTGTGTCCATGAAGGGAAGTATTACTGTATGTCTGTAGGACAACCACAAATGTTACAAGAAAGATGCTCTAGCACTTTGTTCAACAGCTTCAAGTGATGTAGCATGCAAAAGGAACACTGCCTATCTGTCAGGGTTTGACAGTGTGAGCAATTCCATCTTTGTGCCAATGGACCCTTTCCACTGAATGGAACAGGCACTATGTCTCTTGCAAGCAGGTGTCAGGGTTCGGAGCAGGAGTTGCAGGCACATTGTTTCCCTGTGAAAGTTGAATTAGGATGTGAAAGGAGTGCTGGCCAAATGAAAGCCTTTGACAATGGAGAATCATTCACTCCTTGAAAAATAGCCACTTCTGAGGAAATAGACCAACACTTGTAGCTCAGAGCAGGATGCAATGTGTGAGAGGCAGGAATAGTTTGCAACTTTGTCTCACTATGAGAAATGAGTTACCTGTTGAAAGGAATACTGGCTACGCCTGAGGTTTTTCATGTGTGAGGAACACCACGGTTCAGCCAAATAGCTGCTTTCAACTGAATGGAATCAGAACAGTTGAGGATGCATGAAAACCATACATTCCAGCAGCAAGAGGGTCTGGAATGTTGTTTAAAAGTGAGAATTGAGTGAGCTTTACAAAGGAATGCGACCTGTCTCTCAGGCTTTTACAGTGTGAAGAAGATTATCTTTGTGCAAAATAGCCTTTTCAATGGAAGGAAGAAGCACTGTTTCCCCTGTAAGAGAAGCATAAGTGTTACAAGCAAGAGGGTCAAGCACCTTGTTAAGCATGGCGAATTGAGTTACCTGTTTAAGGCAATACTGCCTAACTCTCAGTGTTTTCAGGGGGAGGAACATCAATGTGCTGCTAAATAGCTCCTTTCAAGTGAATGGAGGCATACTGTAGGTCTTCTAAGACAATCATTAATGGTAGAAGCAAGAGGGTCTAGCACCCTGTTAAGCATTGTGAATTGAGTTACCTGTTGAAGGGCATAGTGCCTAATTCTCAGTGTTTTTATGGGTGGAGGAACCTCATGCTTGAGCAAAAAGACCTCTTTCAAGTCAATGGAACCAGCACTACATCTCTTGGAAGAGAAGTATGAATGTTAGAACCAGGAGGGTCAAGCACCTTGTTTTCTAAGGCGAATTGATATACTGCTTTAAAGGAATAATGATTACAACTAAGTGTTTTCAAGGATGTGGAAAATCACCTTTGTGCAACATCACCACTCTGAAGAGAATGGAAGAAGTTCTGAGGCCCTTCTCAGAAAATTCTTTAGGTTGGAAGCAAGTGGTTCCAGCAACTTGCGTAACAGTGTGAGTAGAGTGAAGTTTACAAGGAAGACCACCTACCTCTCACGGTTTGAAAGTGTGAGGAACTTGATTTTGGGGCAAAATGGCCTGTGTCCATGAAGGGAAGTATTACTGTATGTCTGTAGGACAACCACAAATGTTACAAGAAAGATGCTCTAGCACTTTGTTCAGCAGCTTCAAGTGATGTAGCATGCAAAAGGTACACTGCCTATCTGTCAGGGTTTGACAGTGTGAGCAATTCCATCTTTGTGCCAATAGACCCTTTCCACTGAATGGAACAGGCACTGTGTCTCTTGCAAGCAGGTGTCAGGGTTCCCAGCAGGAGTTGCAAGCACATTGTTTCCCTGTGAGATTTGCATTAGCATGTGAAAGGAGTGCTTGCCAAATGAAAGCCTTTGACAAGGGAGAATCATTCACTCCTTGAAAAATACCCATTTCCGAGCAAATAGATCAACACTTGTAGCTCAGAGCAGGATGCAATGTGTGAGAGGCAGGAATAGTTTGCAACTTGTCTCCCTATGAGAAATGAGTTACCTGTTGAAAGGAATACTGGCTACCCCTGAGGTTTTTCATGTGTGAGGAACACCACCGTTCGGCCAAATAGCTGCATTCAACTGAATGGAACCAGAACAGTTGAGGATGCATGAAAACCATTCATTCCAGCAGCAAGAGGGTCTGTAATGTTGTTTATAAGTGAGAATTGAGTGAGCTTTACAAAGGAATGCGACCTGTCTCTCAGGCTTTTACAGTGTGAAAAAGATTATCTTTGTGCAAAATAGATATTTCAATGGAAGGAAGAAGCACTGTTTCCCCTGTAAGAGAAGCATAAGTGTTACAAGCAAGAGGGTCAAGCACCTTGTTAAGCATGGCGAATTGAGTTACCTGTTTAAGGCAATACTGCCTAACTCTCAGTGTTTTCAGGGGGAGGAACATCAATGTGCTGCTAAATAGCTCCTTTCAAGTGAATGGAGGCATACTGTAGGTCCTCTAAGACAATCATTAATGGTAGAAGCAAGAGGGTCTAGCACCCTGTTAAGCATTGTGAATTGAGTTCCCTGTTGAAGGGCATAGTGCCTAACTCTCAGTGTTTTTATGGGTGGAGGAACCTCAAGCTTGAGCAAAAAGACCTCTTTCAAGTCAATGGAACCAGCACTACATCTCTTGGAAGAGAAGTATGAATGTTAGAACCAGGAGGGTCAAGCACCTTGTTTTCTAAGGCGAATTGATATACTGCTTTAAAGGAATAATGATTACAACTAAGTGTTTTCAAGGATGTGGAAAATCACCTTTGTGCAACATCACCACTCTGAAGAGAATGGAAGAAGTTCTGAGGCCCTTCTCAGAAAATTCTTTAGGTTGGAAGCAAGTCGGTCCAGCAACTTGTGTAACAGTGTGAGTAGAGTGAAGTTTACAAGGAAGACCACCTACCTCTCACGGTTTGAAAGTGTGAGGAACTTGATTTTCGGGCAAAATGGCCTGTGTCCATGAAGGGAAGTATTACTGCATGTCTTGTAGCACAACCAAAAATGTTACAAGAAAGATGCTCTAGCACTTTGTTCAGCAGCTTCAAGTGATGTAGCATGCAAAAGGTACACTGCCTATCTGTCAGGGTTTGACAGTGTGAGCAATTCCATCTTTGTGCCAATAGACCCTTTCCACTGAATGGAACAGGCACTGTGTCTCTTGCAAGCAGGTGTCAGGGTTCCCAGCAGGAGCTGCAAGCACATTGTTTCCCTGTGAGATTTGCATTAGCATGTGAAAGGAGTGCTTGCCAAATGAAAGCCTTTGACAAGGGAGAATCATTCACTCCTTGAAAAATGCCCACTTGTGAGGAAATAGTCCAACCCTTGTAGCTCAGAGCAGGATGCAATGTGTGAGAGGCAGGAATAGTTTGCAACTTGTCTCCTTATGAGAAATGAGTTACCTGTTGAAAGGAATACTGGCTACGCCTGAGGTTTTTCATGTGTGAGGAACACCACAGTTCGGCCCAATAGCTGCATTCAACTGAATGGAACCAGAACAGTTGAGGACGCATGAAAACCATTCATTCCAGCAGCAAGAGGGTCTGGAATGTTGTTTAAAAGTGAGAATTGAGGGAGCTTTACAAAGGAATGCTACCTGTCTCTCAGGCTTTTACAGTGTGAAAAAGATTATCTTTGTGCAAAGTAGCCGTTTCAATGGAAGGAAGAAGCACTGTTTCCCCTGTAAGAGAAGCATAAGTGTTACAAGCAAGAGGGTCAAGCACCTTGTTAAGCATGGCGAATTGAGTTATATGTTTAAGGCAATACTGCCTAACTCTCAGTGTTTTCAGGGGGAGGAACATCAATGTGCTGCTAAATAGCTCCTATCAAGTGAATGGAGGCATACTGTAGGTCTTCTAAGACAATCATTAATGGTAGAAGCAAGTGGGTCTAGCACCCTGTTAAGCATTGTGAATTGAGTTACCTGTTGAAGGGCATAGTGCCTAACTCTCAGTGTTTTTATGGGTGGAGGAACCTCAAGCTTGAGCAAAATGACCTCTTTCAAGTCAATAGAACCAGCACTACATCTCTTGGAAGAGAAGTATGAATGTTAGAAGCAGGAGGGTCAAGCACCTTGTTTTCTAAGGCGAATTGATATACTGCTTTAAAGGAATAATGCCTACAACTCAGTGTTTTCATGGGTGAGGAATACGACCTTTGTGCAAAATAACCCCCTTAGACACACTGTTGATGTCGTGAGAAAATCATTAATGTTAGAAAGAAAAGGGTCTACCACCTTGTTCAGCATTGTGAACTGAGTTAGCTGGGTAAAGGAATACTGCCTACCTCTCAGCGTTTTCATGGGTGAGGAACACAACTGTTGCAAAATATTCCATGCAAGCGAATGGAAGATTCCTGGTAGCACTTGTAAGAGAGTCATGAATGTTTGAAGCAACAAGGTCTAGCAAGTTGTATAGCATTCGAATTGACTTAGCTGTTAAAAGGAATACTGCCTTCTTCTCAGAGTTTTCGGGGTCAGGAACCTCACCTTTGTGCAAAATTGCCTCTGTGAAGTGAATGGAGAAACACTGTAGCTCCTGTAAGAAAACCATTAATGTTAGAAGGAAGAGGGTCAAGCACCTTCTTCAGCTTTGGGAATTGAGTGAGTTGTTTAATGGAATACCACCTACCTCTCAGCTTTTTCAGGGATGAGGTCTACCAGGTGTTTTCAAAATTGCCCCATTCGAGTGAATGGAAGCTGCACTGTAGGTCTTATAAGAGAGACATTACTGTTAACAGGAAGAGGGCCTAGCACTCTGTTGAAGATTCTCAACTGTGTTAGCTGTTGAAGGACATACTGATATCTCTCAGTGTTTTTATGTGTGAGAACCTTCAACTTTGTGCAAACTCTCCTGTGTCAAGTGACTGCACCCAGCGCTGCAGGTGTTCTGAGAAAAGTATGATTGTTACAAGCAGGAGGGTGAAGCACCTTGTCTTTGGATGAGACTTGAGTAACTTGCTTCAAGGAATACTGCCTACCACTCAGTGTTTTCAAGGATGTGGAAAATCACCTTTGTGCAACATCACCCCTTTGAACAGAAAGGAAGAAGTTCTGAGGCCCTTCTCAGAAAATTCTTTAGGTTGGAAGCAAGTCGGTCCAGCAACTTGTCTAACAGTGTGAGTAGAGTGAAGTTTACAAGGAAGACCACATACTTCTCACTGTTTGAAAGTGTGAGGAAATTGATTTTGGGGCAAAATGGTCTGTGTCCATGAAGTTAAGTATTACTGTATGTCTGTAGGACAACCACAAATGTTACAAAAAAGATGCTCTAGCACCCTGTTAAGCATTGTGAATTGAGTTACCTGTTGAAGGGCATAGTGCCTAACTCTCAGTGTTTTTATGGGTGGAGCAACCTCAAGCTTGAGCAAAATGACCTCTTTGAAGTCAATGGAACCAGCACTACATCTCTTGGAAGAGAAGTATGAATGTTAGAAGCAGGAGGGTCAAGCACATTGTTTTCTAAGGCGAATTGATATACTGCTTTAAAGGAATAAAGCCTACAACTCAGTGTTTTCAAGGATGTAAAAAATCACCTTTGTGCAACACCACCCCTTTGAAGAGAATGGAAGAAGTTCTGAGGCCCTTATCAGAAAATTCTTTAGGTTGGAAGTAAGTCGGTCCAGCAACTTGTGTAACAGTGTGAGTAGAGTGAAGTTTACAAGGAAGACCACCTACCTCTCACGGTTTGAAAGTGTGAGGAACTTGATTTTCGGGCAAAATGGCCTGTGTCCATGAAGGGAAGTATTACTGCATGTCTTGTAGCACAACCAAAAATGTTACAAGAAAGATGCTCTAGCACTTTGTTCAGCAGCTTCAAGTGATGTAGCATGCAAAAGGTACACTGCCTATCTGTCAGGGTTTGACAGTGTGAGCAATTCCATCTTTGTGCCAATAGACCCTTTCCACTGAATGGAACAGGCACTGTGTCTCTTGCAAGCAGGTGTCAGGGTTCCCAGCAGGAGTTGCAAGCACATTGTTTCCCTGTGAGATTTGCATTAGCATGTGAAAGGAGTGCTTGCCAAATGAAAGCCTTTGACAAGGGAGAATCATTCACTCCTTGAAAAATGCCCACTTGTGAGGAAATAGTCCAACACTTGTAGCTCAGAGCAGGATGCAATGTGTGAGAGGCAGGAATAGTTTGCAACTTGTCTCCTTATGAGAAATGAGTTACCTGTTGAAAGGAATACTGGCTACGCCTGAGGTTTTTCATGTGTGAGGAACACCACAGTTCGGCCCAATAGCTGCATTCAACTGAATGGAACCAGAACAGTTGAGGACTCATGAAAACCATTCATTCCAGCAGCAAGAGGGTCTGGAATGTTGTTTAAAAGTGAGAATTGAGGGAGCTTTACAAAGGAATGCTACCTGTCTCTCAGGCTTTTACAGTGTGAAAAAGATTATCTTTGTGCAAAGTAGCCGTTTCAATGGAAGGAAGAAGCACTGTTTCCCCTGTAAGAGAAGCATAAGTGTTAAAAGCAAGAGGGTCAAGCACCTGGTTAAGCATGGCGAATTGAGTTACATGTTTAAGGCAATACTGCCTAACTCTCAGTGTTTTCAGGGGGAGGAACATCAATGTGCTGCTAAATAGCTCCTTTCAAGTGAATGGAGGCATACTGTAGGTCTTCTAAGACAATCATTAATGGTAGAAGCAAGTGGGTCTAGCACCCTGTTAAGCATTGTGAATTGAGTTACCTGTTGAAGGGCATAGTGCCTAACTCTCAGTGTTTTTATGGGTGGAGGAACCTCAAGCTTGAGCAAAATGACCTCTTTCAAGTCAATAGAACCAGCACTACATCTCTTGGAAGAGAAGTATGAATGTTAGAAGCAGGAGGGTCAAGCACCTTGTTTTCTAAGGCGAATTGATATACTGCTTTAAAGGAATAATGCCTACAACTCAGTGTTTTCATGGGTGATGAATACGACCTTTGTGCAAAATAACCCCCTTAGACACACTGTTGATGTCGTGAGAAAATCATTAACGTTAGAAAGAAAAGGGTCTACCACCTTGTTCAGCATTGTGAACTGAGTTAGCTGGGTAAAGGAATACTGCCTACCTCTCAGCGTTTTCATGGGTGAGGAACACAACTGTTGCAAAATATTCCATGCAAGCGAATGGAAGATTCCTGGTAGCACTTGTAAGAGAGTCATGAATGTTTGAAGCAACAAGGTCTAGCAAGTTGTATAGCATTCGAATTGACTTAGCTGTTAAAAGGAATACTGCCTTCTTCTCAGAGTTTTCGGGGTCAGGAACCTCACCTTTGTGCAAAATTGCCTCTGTGAAGTGAATGGAGAAACACTGTAGCTCCTGTAAGAAAACCATTAATGTTAGAAGGAAGAGGGTCAAGCACCTTCTTCAGCTTTGGGAATTGAGTGAGTTGTTTAATGGAATACCACCTACCTCTCAGCTTTTTCAGGGATGAGGTCTACCAGGTGTTTTCAAAATTGCCCCATTCGAGTGAATGGAAGCTGCACTGTAGGTCTTATAAGAGAGACATTACTGTTAACAGGAAGAGGGCCTAGCACTCTGTTGAAGATTCTCAACTGTGTTAGCTGTTGAAGGACATACTGATATCTCTCAGTGTTTTTATGTGTGAGAACCTTCAACTTTGTGCAAACTCTCCTGTGTCAAGTGACTGCACCCAGCGCTGCAGGTGTTCTGAGAAAAGTATGATTGTTACAAGCAGGAGGGTGAAGCACCTTGTCTTTGGATGAGACTTGAGTAACTTGCTTCAAGGAATACTGCCTACCACTCAGTGTTTTCAAGGATGTGGAAAATCACCTTTGTGCAACACCACCCCTTTGAAGAGAATGGAAGAAGTTCTGAGGCCCTTCTCAGAAAATTCTTTAGGTTGGAAGCAAGTCGGTCCAGCAACTTGTCTAACAGTGTGAGTAGAGTGAAGTTTACAAGGAAGACCACATACTTCTCACTGTTTGAAAGTGTGAGGAAATTGATTTTGGGGCAAAATGGTCTGTGTCCATGAAGTTAAGTATTACTGTATGTCTGTAGGACAACCACAAATGTTACAAAAAAGATGCTCTAGCACCCTGTTAAGCATTGTGAATTGAGTTACCTGTTGAAGGGCATAGTGCCTAACTCTCAGTGTTTTTATGGGTGGAGCAACCTCAAGCTTGAGCAAAATGACCTCTTTGAAGTCAATGGAACCAGCACTACATCTCTTGGAAGAGAAGTATGAATGTTAGAAGCAGGAGGGTCAAGCACATTGTTTTCTAAGGCGAATTGATATACTGCTTTAAAGGAATAAAGCCTACAACTCAGTGTTTTCAAGGATGTAAAAAATCACCTTTGTGCAACACCACCCCTTTGAAGAGAATGGAAGAAGTTCTGAGGCCCTTATCAGAAAATTCTTTAGGTTGGAAGTAAGTCGGTCCAGCAACTTGTGTAACAGTGTGAGTAGAGTGAAGTTTACAAGGAAGACCACCTACCTCTCACGGTTTGAAAGTGTGAGGAACTTGATTTTCGGGCAAAATGGCCTGTGTCCATGAAGGGAAGTATTACTGCATGTCTTGTAGCACAACCAAAAATGTTACAAGAAAGATGCTCTAGCACTTTGTTCAGCAGCTTCAAGTGATGTAGCATGCAAAAGGTACACTGCCTATCTGTCAGGGTTTGACAGTGTGAGCAATTCCATCTTTGTGCCAATAGACCCTTTCCACTGAATGGAACAGGCACTGTGTCTCTTGCAAGCAGGTGTCAGGGTTCCCAGCAGGAGTTGCAAGCACATTGTTTCCCTGTGAGATTTGCATTAGCATGTGAAAGGAGTGCTTGCCAAATGAAAGCCTTTGACAAGGGAGAATCATTCACTCCTTGAAAAATGCCCACTTGTGAGGAAATAGTCCAACACTTGTAGCTCAGAGCAGGATGCAATGTGTGAGAGGCAGGAATAGTTTGCAACTTGTCTCCTTATGAGAAATGAGTTACCTGTTGAAAGGAATACTGACTACCCCTGAGTCTTTTCATGAGTGAAGAACACCACCGTTTGGCCAAATAGCTGCATTCATTTGAATGGAATCAGAACAGATGAGGATGCATGAAAACCATTCATTCCAGCAGCAAGAGGGTCTGGAATGTTGTTTATAAGTGAGAATTGTGTGAGCTTTACAAAGGAATGCTACCTCTCTCTCAGGCTTTTACAGTGTGAAGAAGATTATCTTTGTGCAAAATAGC
This sequence comes from Castor canadensis, assembly GCF_047511655.1. Lineage (NCBI taxonomy): Eukaryota > Metazoa > Chordata > Mammalia > Rodentia > Castoridae > Castor > Castor canadensis. The sequence continues at coordinate 70,502,517 of NC_133389.1, forward strand.
CGTTTCAACGGGACGAAGAAGCACTGTTTCCCCTGTAAGAGAAGCATAAGTGTTACAAGTAAGAGGGTCAAGCACCTTGTTAAGCATGGCGAATTGAGTTACCTGTTTAAGGCAATACTGCCTAACTCTCAGTGTTTTCAGGGGGAGGAACATCAATGTGCTGCTAAATAGCTCCTTTCAAGTGAATGGAGGCATACTGTAGGTCTTCTAAGACAATCATTAATGGTAGAAGCAAGAGGGTCTAGCACCCTGTTAAGCATTGTGAATTGAGTTCCCTGTTGAAGGGCATAGTGCCTAACTCTCAGTGTTTTTATGGGTGGAGGAACCTCAAGCTTGAGCAAAATGACCTCTTTCAAGTCAATGGAACCAGCACTACATCTCTTGGAAGAGAAGTATGAATGTTAGAAGCAGGAGGGTCAAGCACCTTGTTTTCTAAGGCGAATTGATATACTGCTTTAAAGGAATAATGCCTACAACTCAGTGTTTTCATGGGTGAGGAATACCACCTTTCTGAAAAATAACCCAATTAGTCACACTGTTGATGTCATGAGAAAATCATTAACGTTAGAAAGAAAAGGGTCTACCACCTTGTTCAGCATTGTGTACTGAGTTAGCTGGGTAAAGGAATACTGTCTACCTCTTACCGTTTTCATGGGTGAGGAACACACCTGTTGCAAAATATCCCATGCAATCGAATTTAAGATTCCTGGTAGCTCTTGTAAAAGAGTCATGAATGTTTGAAGCAACGGGGTCTACCAAGTTGTTTAGCATTGTGAATTTACTTAGCTATTTAAAGGAATACGGCCTACTTCTCAGAGTTTTCGGGCTCAGGAACCTCACCTTTGTGCAAAATTGCCTCTGTGAAGTGAATGGAGAAACACTGTAGCTCTTGTAAGAAAACCATTAATGTTACAAGGAAGAGGGACAAGCACCTTCTTCAGCTTTGGGAATTGAGTGAGTTGTTTAATGGAATACCACCTACCTCTCAGCTTTTTCAGGGATGAGGACTACCAGGTGTTTTCAAAATTGCCCCTTTCGAGTGAATGGAAGCTGCACTGTAGGCCTTACAAGAGAGACATTACTGTTAACAGGAAGAGGACCTAGCACTCTGTTGAGGATTCTCAACTGAGTTAGCTGTTGAAGGACATACTGATACCTCTCGGTGTTTTTATGTGTGAGAACCTTCAACTTTGTGCAAACTCTCCTGTGTCAAGTGACTGCACCCAGCGCTGCAGGTGTTGTGAGAAAAGTATGAATGTTACAAGCGGGAGGGTGAAGCACCTTGTCTTTGGATGAGACTTGAGTAACTTGCTTCAAGGAATACTGCCTACCACTCAGTGTTTTCAAGGATGTGCAAAATCACCTTTGTGCAACATCACCCCTTTGAACAGAATGGAAGAAGTTCTGAGGCCCTTCTCAGAAAATTCTTTAGGTTGGAAGCAAGTCGGTCCAGCAATTTGCGTAACAGTGTGAGTAGAGTGAAGTTTACAAGGAAGACCACCTACCTCTCACGGTTTGAAAGTGTGAGGAACTTGATTTTGGGGCAAAATGGCCTGTGTCCATGAAGGGAAGTATTACTGTATGTCTGTAGGACAACCACAAATGTTACAAGAAAGATGCTCTAGCACTTTGTTCAGCAGCTTCAAGTGATGTAGCATGCAAAAGGAACACTGCCTATCTGTCAGGGTTTGACAGTGTGAGCAATTCCATCTTTGTGCCAATGGACCCTTTCCACTGAATGGAACAGGCACTATGTCTCTTGCAAGCAGATGTCAGGGTTCGCAGCAGGAGTTGCAGGCACATTGTTTCCCTGTGAAAGTTGAATTAGCATGTGAAAGGAGTGCTGGCCAAATGAAAGCCTTTGACAATGGAGAATCATTCACTCCTTGAAAAATACCCACTTCTGAGGAAATAGACCAACACTTGTAGCTCAGAGCAGGATGCAATGTGTGAGAGGCAGGAATAGTTTGCAACTTTGTCTCCCTATGAGAAATGAGTTACCTGTTGAAAGGAATACTGGCTACGCCTGAGGTTTTTCATGTGTGAGGAACACCACGGTTCGGCCAAATAGCTGCTTTCAACTGAATGGAATCAGAACAGTTGAGGATGCATGAAAACCATACATTCCAGCAGCAAGTGGGTCTGGAATGTTGTTTAAAAGTAAGAATTGAGTGAGCTTTACAAAGGAATGCGACCTGTCTCTCAGGCTTTTACAGTGTGAAGAAGATTATCTTTGTGCAAAATAGCCTTTTCAATGGAAGGAAGAAGCACTGTTTCCCCTGTAAGAGAAGCATAAGTGTTACAAGCAAGAGGGTCAAGCACCTTGTTAAGCATGGCGAATTGAGTTACCTGTTTAAGGCAATACTGCCTAACTCTCAGTGTTTTCAGGGGGAGGAACATCAATGTGCTGCTAAATAGCTCCTTTCAAGTGAATGGAGGCATACTGTAGGTCTTCTAAGACAATCATTAATGGTAGAAGCAAGAGGGTCTAGCACCCTGTTAAGCATTGTGAATTGAGTTACCTGTTGAAGGGCATAGTGCCTAATTCTCAGTGTTTTTATGGGTGGAGGAACCTCAAGCTTGAGCAAAAAGACCTCTTTCAAGTCAATGGAACCAGCACTACATCTCTTGGAAGAGAAGTATGAATGTTAGAACCAGGAGGGTCAAGCACCTTGTTTTCTAAGGCGAATTGATATACTGCTTTAAAGGAATAATGATTACAACTAAGTGTTTTCAAGGATGTGGAAAATCACCTTTGTGCAACATCACCACTCTGAAGAGAATGGAAGAAGTTCTGAGGCCCTTCTCAGAAAATTCTTTAGGTTGGAAGTAAGTGGTTCCAGCAACTTGCGTAACAGTGTGAGTAGAGTGAAGTTTACAAGGAAGACCACCTACCTCTCACGGTTTGAAAGTGTGAGGAACTTGATTTTGGGGCAAAATGGCCTGTGTCCATGAAGGGAAGTATTACTGTATGTCTGTAGGACAACCACAAATGTTACAAGAAAGATGCTCTAGCACTTTGTTCAGCAGCTTCAAGTGATGTAGCATGCAAAAGGAACACTGCCTATCTGTCAGGGTTTGACAGTGTGAGCAATTCCATCTTTGTGCCAATGGACCCTTTCCACTGAATGGAACAGGCACTATGTCTCTTGCAAGCAGATGTCAGGGTTCGCAGCAGGAGTTGCAGGCACATTGTTTCCCTGTGAAAGTTGAATTAGCATGTGAAAGGAGTGCTGGCCAAATGAAAGCCTTTGACAATGGAGAATCATTCACTCCTTGAAAAATACCCACTTCTGAGGAAATAGACCAACACTTGTAGCTCAGAGCAGGATGCAATGTGTGAGAGGCAGGAATAGTTTGCAACTTTGTCTCCCTATGAGAAATGAGTTACCTGTTGAAAGGAATACTGGCTACGCCTGAGGTTTTTCATGTGTGAGGAACACCACGGTTCGGCCAAATAGCTGCTTTCAACTGAATGGAATCAGAACAGTTGAGGATGCATGAAAACCATACATTCCAGCAGCAAGTGGGTCTGGAATGTTGTTTAAAAGTAAGAATTGAGTGAGCTTTACAAAGGAATGCGACCTGTCTCTCAGGCTTTTACAGTGTGAAGAAGATTATCTTTGTGCAAAATAGCCTTTTCAATGGAAGGAAGAAGCACTGTTTCCCCTGTAAGAGAAGCATAAGTGTTACAAGCAAGAGGGTCAAGCACCTTGTTAAGCATGGCGAATTGAGTTACCTGTTTAAGGCAATACTGCCTAACTCTCAGTGTTTTCAGGGGGAGGAACATCAATGTGCTGCTAAATAGCTCCTTTCAAGTGAATGGAGGCATACTGTAGGTCTTCTAAGACAATCATTAATGGTAGAAGCAAGAGGGTCTAGCACCCTGTTAAGCATTGTGAATTGAGTTACCTGTTGAAGGGCATAGTGCCTAATTCTCAGTGTTTTTATGGGTGGAGGAACCTCAAGCTTGAGCAAAAAGACCTCTTTCAAGTCAATGGAACCAGCACTACATCTCTTGGAAGAGAAGTATGAATGTTAGAACCAGGAGGGTCAAGCACCTTGTTTTCTAAGGTGAATTGATATACTGCTTTAAAGGAATAATGATTACAACTAAGTGTTTTCAAGGATGTGGAAAATCACCTTTGTGCAACATCACCACTCTGAAGAGAATGGAAGAAGTTCTGAGGCCCTTCTCAGAAAATTCTTTAGGTTGGAAGCAAGTGGTTCCAGCAACTTGCGTAACAGTGTGAGTAGAGTGAAGTTTACAAGGAAGACCACCTACCTCTCACGGTTTGAAAGTGTGAGGAACTTGATTTTGGGGCAAAATGGCCTGTGTCCATGAAGGGAAGTATTACTGTATGTCTGTAGGACAACCACAAATGTTACAAGAAAGATGCTCTAGCTCTTTGTTCAGCAGCTTCAAGTGATGTAGCATGCAAAAGGTACACTGCCTATCTGTCAGGGTTTGACAGTGTGAGCAATTCCATCTTTGTGCCAATAGACCCTTTCCACTGAATGGAACAGGCAATATGTCTCTTGCAAGCAGGTGTCAGGGTTCCCAGCAGGAGTTGCAAGCACATTGTTTCCCTGTGAGATTTGCATTAGCATGTGAAAGGAGTGCTTGCCAAATGAAAGCCTTTGACAAGGGAGAATCATTCACTCCTTGAAAAATACCCATTTCCGAGGAAATAGATCAACACTTGTAGCTCAGAGCAGGATGCAATGTGTGAGAGGCAGGAACAGTTTGCAACTTGTCTCCCTATGAGAAATGAGTTACCTGTTGAAAGGAATACTGGCTACCCCTGAGGTTTTTCATGTGTGAGGAACACCACCGTTCGGCCAAATAGCTGCATTCAACTGAATGGAACAAGAACAGTTGAGGATGCATGAAAACCATTCATTCCAGCAGCAAGAGGGTCTGTAATGTTGTTTAAAAGTGAGAATTGAGTGAGCTTTACAAAGGAATGCGACCTGTCTCTCAGGCTTTTACAGTGTGAAAAAGATTATCTTTGTGCAAAATAGATATTTCAATGGAAGGAAGAAGCACTGTTTCCCCTGTAAGAGAAGCATAAGTGTTACAAGCAAGAGGGTCAAGCACCTTGTTAAGCATGGCGAATTGAGTTACCTGTTTAAGGCAATACTGCCTAACTCTCAGTGTTTTCAGGGGGAGGAACATCAATGTGCTGCTAAATAGCTCCTTTCAAGTGAATGGAGGCATACTGTAGGTCTTCTAAGACAATCATTAATGGTAGAAGCAAGAGGGTCTAGCACCCTGTTAAGCATTGTGAATTGAGTTACCTGTTGAAGGGCATAGTGCCTAATTCTCAGTGTTTTTATGGGTGGAGGAACCTCCAGCTTGAGCAAAAAGACCTCTTTCAAGTCAATGGAACCAGCACTACATCTCTTGGAAGAGAAGTATGAATGTTAGAACCAGGAGGGTCAAGCACCTTGTTTTCTAAGGCGAATTGATATACTGCTTTAAAGGAATAATGATTACAACTAAGTGTTTTCAAGGATGTGGAAAATCACCTTTGTGCAACATCACCACTCTGAAGAGAATGGAAGAAGTTCTGAGGCCCTTCTCAGAAAATTCTTTAGGTTGGAAGTAAGTCGGTCCAGCAACTTGTGTAACAGTGTGAGTAGAGTGAAGTTTACAAGGAAGACCACCTACCTCTCACGGTTTGAAAGTGTGAGGAACTTGATTTTGGGGCAAAATGGCCTGTGTCCATGAAGGGAAGTATTACTGTATGTCTGTAGGACAACCACAAATGTTACAAGAAAGATGCTCTAGCTCTTTGTTCAGCAGCTTCAAGTGATGTAGCATGCAAAAGGTACACTGCCTATCTGTCAGGGTTTGACAGTGTGAGCAATTCCATCTTTGTGCCAATAGACCCTTTCCACTGAATGGAACAGGCACTGTGTCTCTTGCAAGCAGGTGTCAGGGTTCCCAGCAGGAGTTGCAAGCACATTGTTTCCCTGTGAGATTTGCATTAGCATGTGAAAGGAGTGCTTGCCAAATGAAAGCCTTTGACAAGGGAGAATCATTCACTCCTTGAAAAATGCCCACTTGTGAGGAAATAGTCCAACACTTGTAGCTCAGAGCAGGATGCAATGTGTGAGAGGCAGGAATAGTTTGCAACTTGTCTCCTTATGAGAAATGAGTTACCTGTTGAAAGGAATACTGGCTACGCCTGAGGTTTTTCATCTGTGAGGAACACCACAGTTCGGCCCAATAGCTGCATTCAACTGAATGGAACCAGAACAGTTGAGGACGCATGAAAACCATTCATTCCAGCAGCAAGAGGGTCTGGAATGTTGTTTAAAAGTGAGAATTGAGGGAGCTTTACAAAGGAATGCTACCTGTCTCTCAGGCTTTTACAGTGTGAAAAAGATTATCTTTGTGCAAAGTAGCCGTTTCAATGGAAGGAAGAAGCACTGTTTCCCCTGTAAGAGAAGCATAAGTGTTACAAGCAAGAGGGTCAAGCACCTTGTTAAGCATGGCGAATTGAGTTATATGTTTAAGGCAATACTGCCTAACTCTCAGTGTTTTCAGGGGGAGGAACATCAATGTGCTGCTAAATAGCTCCTTTCAAGTGAATGGAGGCATACTGTAGGTCTTCTAAGACAATCATTAATGGTAGAAGCAAGTGGGTCTAGCACCCTGTTAAGCATTGTGAATTGAGTTACCTGTTGAAGGGCATAGTGCCTAACTCTCAGTGTTTTTATGGGTGGAGGAACCTCAAGCTTGAGCAAAATGACCTCTTTCAAGTCAATAGAACCAGCACTACATCTCTTGGAAGAGAAGTATGAATGTTAGAAGCAGGAGGGTCAAGCACCTTGTTTTCTAAGGCGAATTGATATACTGCTTTAAAGGAATAATGCCTACAACTCAGTGTTTTCATGGGTGAGGAATACGACCTTTGTGCAAAATAACCCCCTTAGACACACTGTTGATGTCGTGAGAAAATCATTAATGTTAGAAAGAAAAGGGTCTACCACCTTGTTCAGCATTGTGAACTGAGTTAGCTGGGTAAAGGAATACTGCCTACCTCTCAGCGTTTTCATGGGTGAGGAACACAACTGTTGCAAAATATTCCATGCAAGCGAATGGAAGATTCCTGGTAGCACTTGTAAGAGAGTCATGAATGTTTGAAGCAACAAGGTCTAGCAAGTTGTATAGCATTCGAATTGACTTAGCTGTTAAAAGGAATACTGCCTTCTTCTCAGAGTTTTCGGGGTCAGGAACCTCACCTTTGTGCAAAATTGCCTCTGTGAAGTGAATGGAGAAACACTGTAGCTCCTGTAAGAAAACCATTAATGTTAGAAGGAAGAGGGTCAAGCACCTTCTTCAGCTTTGGGAATTGAGTGAGTTGTTTAATGGAATACCACCTACCTCTCAGCTTTTTCAGTGATGAGGTCTACCAGGTGTTTTCAAAATTGCCCCATTCGAGTGAATGGAAGCTGCACTGTAGGTCTTATAAGAGAGACATTACTGTTAACAGGAAGAGGGCCTAGCACTCTGTTGAAGATTCTCAACTGTGTTAGCTGTTGAAGGACATACTGATATCTCTCAGTGTTTTTATGTGTGAGAACCTTCAACTTTGTGCAAACTCTCCTGTGTCAAGTGACTGCACCCAGCGCTGCAGGTGTTCTGAGAAAAGTATGATTGTTACAAGCAGGAGGGTGAAGCACCTTGTCTTTGGATGAGACTTGAGTAACTTGCTTCAAGGAATACTGCCTACCACTCAGTGTTTTCAAGGATGTGGAAAATCACCTTTGTGCAACACCACCCCTTTGAAGAGAATGGAAGAAGTTCTGAGGCCCTTCTCAGAAAATTCTTTAGGTTGGAAGCAAGTCGGTCCAGCAACTTGTCTAACAGTGTGAGTAGAGTGAAGTTTACAAGGAAGACCACATACTTCTCACTGTTTGAAAGTGTGAGGAAATTGATTTTGGGGCAAAATGGTCTGTGTCCATGAAGTTAAGTATTACTGTATGTCTGTAGGACAACCACAAATGTTACAAAAAAGATGCTCTAGCACCCTGTTAAGCATTGTGAATTGAGTTACCTGTTGAAGGGCATAGTGCCTAACTCTCAGTGTTTTTATGGGTGGAGCAACCTCAAGCTTGAGCAAAATGACCTCTTTGAAGTCAATGGAACCAGCACTACATCTCTTGGAAGAGAAGTATGAATGTTAGAAGCAGGAGGGTCAAGCACATTGTTTTCTAAGGCGAATTGATATACTGCTTTAAAGGAATAAAGCCTACAACTCAGTGTTTTCAAGGATGTAAAAAATCACCTTTGTGCAACACCACCCCTTTGAAGAGAATGGAAGAAGTTCTGAGGCCCTTATCAGAAAATTCTTTAGGTTGGAAGTAAGTCGGTCCAGCAACTTGTGTAACAGTGTGAGTAGAGTGAAGTTTACAAGGAAGACCACCTACCTCTCACGGTTTGAAAGTGTGAGGAACTTGATTTTCGGGCAAAATGGCCTGTGTCCATGAAGGGAAGTATTACTGTATGTCTGTAGGACAACCACAAATGTTACAAGAAAGATGCTCTAGCACTTTGTTCAGCAGCTTCAAGTGATGTAGCATGCAAAAGGTACACTGCCTATCTGTCAGGGTTTGACAGTGTGAGCAATTCCATCTTTGTGCCAATAGACCCTTTCCACTGAATGGAACAGGCAATATGTCTCTTGCAAGCAGGTGTCAGGGTTCCCAGCAGGAGTTGCAAGCACATTGTTTCCCTGTGAGATTTGCATTAGCATGTGAAAGGAGTGCTTGCCAAATGAAAGCCTTTGACAAGGGAGAATCATTCACTCCTTGAAAAATACCCATTTCCGAGGAAATAGATCAACACTTGTAGCTCAGAGCAGGATGCAATGTGTGAGAGGCAGGAATAGTTTGCAACTTGTCTCTTTATGAGAAATGAGTTACCTGTTGAAAGGAATACTGACTACCCCTGAGTCTTTTCATGAGTGAAGAACACCACCGTTTGGCCAAATAGCTGCATTCATTTGAATGGAATCAGAACAGTTGAGGATGCATGAAAACCATTCATTCCAGCAGCAAGAGGGTCTGGAATGTTGTTTATAAGTGAGAATTGTGTGAGCTTTACAAAGGAATGCTACCTCTCTCTCAGGCTTTTACAGTGTGAAGAAGATTATCTTTGTGCAAAATAGCCGTTTCAACGGGACGAAGAAGCACTGTTTCCCCTGTAAGAGAAGCATAAGTGTTACAAGCAAGAGGGTCAAGCACCTTGTTAAGCATGGCGAATTGAGTTACCTGTTTAAGGCAATACTGCCTAACTCTCAGTGTTTTCAGGGGGAGGAACATCAATGTGCTGCTAAATAGCTCCTTTCAAGTGAATGGAGGCATACTATAGGTCTTCTAAGACAATCATTAATGGTAGAAGCAAGAGGGTCTAGCACCCTGTTAAGCATTGTGAATTGAGTTCCCTGTTGAAGGGCATAGTGCCTAACTCTCAGTGTTTTTATGGGTGGAGGAACCTCCAGCTTGAGCAAAATGACCTCTTTCAAGTCAATGGAACCAGCACTTCATCTCTTGGAAGAGAAGTATGAATGTTAGAAGGAGGAGGGTCAAGCACCTTGTTTTCTAAGGCGAATTGATATACTGCTTTAAAGGAATAATGCCTACAACTCAGTGTTTTCATGGGTGAGGAATACCACCTTTCTGAAAAATAACCCAATTAGTCACACTGTTGATGTCATGAGAAAATCATTAACGTTAGAAAGAAAAGGGTCTACCACCTTGTTCAGCATTGTGTACTGAGTTAGCTGGGTAAAGGAATACTGTCTACCTCTTAGCGTTTTCATGGGTGAGGAACACACCTGTTGCAAAATATCCCATGCAATCGAATTTAGGATTCCTGGTAGCTCTTGTAAAAGAGTCATGAATGTTTGAAGCAACGGGGTCTACCAAGTTGTTTAGCATGGTGAATTTACTTAGCTATTTAAAGGAATACGGCCTACTTCTCAGAGTTTTCGGGCTCAGGAACCTCACCTTTGTGGAAAATTGCCTCTGTGAAATGAATGGAGAAACACTGTAGCTCTTGTAAGAAAACCATTAATGTTACAAGGAAGAGGGACAAGCACCTTCTTCAGCTTTGGGAATTGAGTGAGTTGTTTAATGGAATACCACCTACCTCTCAGCTTTTTCAGGGATGAGGACTACCAGGTGTTTTCAAAATTGCCCCATTCGAGTGAATGGAAGCTGCACTGTAGGCCTTACAAGAGAGACATTACTGTTAACAGGAAGATGACCTAGCACTCTGTTGAGGATTCTCAACTGAGTTAGCTGTTGAAGGACATACTGATACCTCTCGGTGTTTTTATGTGTGAGAACCTTCAACTTTGTGCAAACTCTCCTGTGTCAAGTGACTGCACCCAGCGCTGCAGGTGTTGTGAGAAAAGTATGAATGTTACAAGCGGGAGGGTGAAGCACCTTGTCTTTGGATGAGACTTGAGTAACTTGCTTCAAGGAATACTGCCTACCACTCAGTGTTTTCAAGGATGTGCAAAATCACCTTTGTGCAACATCACCCCTTTGAACAGAATGGAAGAAGTTCTGAGGCCCTTCTCAGAAAATTCTTTAGGTTGGAAGCAAGTCGGTCCAGGAACTTGCGTAACAGTGTGAGTAGAGTGAAGTTTACAAGGAAGACCACCTACCTCTCACGGTTTGAAAGTGTGAGGAACTTGATTTTGGGGCAAAATGGCCTGTGTCCATGAAGGGAAGGATTACTGGATGTCTGTAGGACAACCACAAATGTTACAAGAAAGATGCTCTAGCACTTTGTTCAGCAGCTTCAAGTGATGTAGCATGCAAAAGGAACACTGCCTATCTGTCAGGGTTTGACAGTGTGAGCAATTCCATCTTTGTGCCAATGGACCCTTTCCACTGAATGGAACAGGCACTATGTCTCTTGCAAGCAGATGTCAGGGTTCGCAGCAGGAGTTGCAGGCACATTGTTTCCCTGTGAAAGTTGAATTAGCATGTGAAAGGAGTGCTGGCCAAATGAAAGCCTTTGACAATGGAGAATCATTCACTCCTTGAAAAATACCCACTTCTGAGGAAATAGACCAACACTTGTAGCTCAGAGCAGGATGCAATGTGTGAGAGGCAGGAATAGTTTGCAACTTTGTCTCCCTATGAGAATGAGTTACCTGTTGAAAGGAATACTGGCTACGCCTGAGGTTTTTCATGTGTGAGGAACACCACGGTTCGGCCAAATAGCTGCTTTCAACTGAATGGAATCAGAACAGTTGAGGATGCATGAAAACCATACATTCCAGCAGCAAGAGGGTCTGGAATGTTGTTTAAAAGTGAGAATTGAGTGAGCTTTACAAAGGAATGCGACCTGTCTCTCAGGCTTTTACAGTGTGAAGAAGATTATCTTTGTGCAAAATAGCCTTTTCAATGGAAGGAAGAAGCACTGTTTCCCCTGTAAGAGAAGCATAAGTGTTACAAGCAAGAGGGTCAAGCACCTTGTTAAGCATGGCGAATTGAGTTACCTGTTTAAGGCAATATTGCCTAACTCTCAGTGTTTTCAGGGGGAGGAACATCAATGTGCTGCTAAATAGCTCCTTTCAAGTGAATGGAGGCATACTGTAGGTCTTCTAAGACAATCATTAATGGTAGAAGCAAGAGGGTCTAGCACCCTGTTAAGCATTGTGAATTGAGTTACCTGTTGAAGGGCATAGTGCCTAATTCTCAGTGTTTTTATGGGTGGAGGAACCTCAAGCTTGAGCAAAAAGACCTCTTTCAAGTCAATGGAACCAGCACTACATCTCTTGGAAGAGAAGTATGAATGTTAGAACCAGGAGGGTCAAGCACCTTGTTTTCTAAGGCGAATTGATATACTGCTTTAAAGGAATAATGATTACAACTAAGTGTTTTCAAGGATGTGGAAAATCACCTTTGTGCAACATCACCACTCTGAAGAGAATGGAAGAAGTTCTGAGGCCCTTCTCAGAAAATTCTTTAGGTTGGAAGCAAGTGGTTCCAGCAACTTGCATAACAGTGTGAGTAGAGTGAAGTTTACAAGGAAGACCACCTACCTCTCACGGTTTGAAAGTGTGAGGAACTTGATTTTGGGGCAAAATGGCCTGTGTCCATGAAGGGAAGTATTACTGTATGTCTGTAGGACAACCACAAATGTTACAAGAAAGATGCTCTAGCACTTTGTTCAGCAGCTTCAAGTGATGTAGCATGCAAAAGGTACACTGCCTATCTGTCAGGGTTTGACAGTGTGAGCAATTCCATCTTTGTGCCAATAGACCCTTTCCACTGAATGGAACACGCAATATGTCTCTTGCAAGCAGGTGGCAGGGTTCCCAGCAGGAGTTGCAAGCACATTGTTTCCCTGTGAGATTTGCATTAGCATGTGAAAGGAGTGCTTGCCAAATGAAAGCCTTTGACAAGGGAGAATCATTCACTCCTTGAAAAATACCCATTTCCGAGGAAATAGATCAACACTTGTAGCTCAGAGCAGGATGCAATGTGTGAGAGGCAGGAATAGTTTGCAACTTGTCTCCCTATGAGAAATGAGTTACCTGTTGAAAGGAATACTGGCTACCCCTGAGGTTTTTCATGTGTGAGGAACACCACCGTTCGGCCAAATAGCTGCATTCAACTGAATGGAACCAGAACAGTTGAGGATGCATGAAAACCATTCATTCCAGCAGCAAGAGGGTCTGTAATGTTGTTTAAAAGTGAGAATTGAGTGAGCTTTACAAAGGAATGCGACCTGTCTCTCAGGCTTTTACAGTGTGAAAAAGATTATCTTTGTGCAAAATAGATATTTCAATGGAAGGAAGAAGCACTGTTTCCCCTGTAAGAGAAGCATAAGTGTTACAAGCAAGAGGGTCAAGCACCTTGTTAAGCATGGCGAATTGAGTTACCTGTTTAAGGCAATACTGCCTAACTCTCAGTGTTTTCAGGGGGAGGAACATCAATGTGCTGCTAAATAGCTCCTTTCAAGTGAATGGAGGCATACTGTAGGTCCTCTAAGACAATCATTAATGGTAGAAGCAAGAGGGTCTAGCACCCTGTTAAGCATTGTGAATTGAGTTCCCTGTTGAAGGGCATAGTGCCTAACTCTCAGTGTTTTTATGGGTGGAGGAACCTCAAGCTTGAGCAAAAAGACCTCTTTCAAGTCAATGGAACCAGCACTACATCTCTTGGAAGAGAAGTATGAATGTTAGAACCAGGAGGGTCAAGCACCTTGTTTTCTAAGGCGAATTGATATACTGCTTTAAAGGAATAATGATTACAACTAAGTGTTTTCAAGGATGTGGAAAATCACCTTTGTGCAACATCACCACTCTGAAGAGAATGGAAGAAGTTCTGAGGCCCTTCTCAGAAAATTCTTTAGGTTGGAAGCAAGTCGGTCCAGCAACTTGTGTAACAGTGTGAGTAGAGTGAAGTTTACAAGGAAGACCACCTACCTCTCACGGTTTGAAAGTGTGAGGAACTTGATTTTCGGGCAAAATGGCCTGTGTCCATGAAGGGAAGTATTACTGCATGTCTTGTAGCACAACCAAAAATGTTACAAGAAAGATGCTCTAGCACTTTGTTCAGCAGCTTCAAGTGATGTAGCATGCAAAAGGTACACTGCCTATCTGTCAGGGTTTGACAGTGTGAGCAATTCCATCTTTGTGCCAATAGACCCTTTCCACTGAATGGAACAGGCACTGTGTCTCTTGCAAGCAGGTGTCAGGGTTCCCAGCAGGAGCTGCAAGCACATTGTTTCCCTGTGAGATTTGCATTAGCATGTGAAAGGAGTGCTTGCCAAATGAAAGCCTTTGACAAGGGAGAATCATTCACTCCTTGAAAAATGCCCACTTGTGAGGAAATAGTCCAACACTTGTAGCTCAGAGCAGGATGCAATGTGTGAGAGGCAGGAATAGTTTGCAACTTGTCTCCTTATGAGAAATGAGTTACCTGTTGAAAGGAATACTGGCTACGCCTGAGGTTTTTCATGTGTGAGGAACACCACAGTTCGGCCCAATAGCTGCATTCAACTGAATGGAACCAGAACAGTTGAGGACGCATGAAAACCATTCATTCCAGCAGCAAGAGGGTCTGGAATGTTGTTTAAAAGTGAGAATTGAGGGAGCTTTACAAAGGAATGCTACCTGTCTCTCAGGCTTTTACAGTGTGAAAAAGATTATCTTTGTGCAAAGTAGCCGTTTCAATGGAAGGAAGAAGCACTGTTTCCCCTGTAAGAGAAGCATAAGTGTTACAAGCAAGAGGGTCAAGCACCTTGTTAAGCATGGCGAATTGAGTTATATGTTTAAGGCAATACTGCCTAACTCTCAGTGTTTTCAGGGGGAGGAACATCAATGTGCTGCTAAATAGCTCCTTTCAAGTGAATGGAGGCATACTGTAGGTCTTCTAAGACAATCATTAATGGTAGAAGCAAGTGGGTCTAGCACCCTGTTAAGCATTGTGAATTGAGTTACCTGTTGAAGGGCATAGTGCCTAACTCTCAGTGTTTTTATGGGTGGAGGAACCTCAAGCTTGAGCAAAATGACCTCTTTCAAGTCAATAGAACCAGCACTACATCTCTTGGAAGAGAAGTATGAATGTTAGAAGCAGGAGGGTCAAGCACCTTGTTTTCTAAGGCGAATTGATATACTGCTTTAAAGGAATAATGCCTACAACTCAGTGTTTTCATGGGTGAGGAATACGACCTTTGTGCAAAATAACCCCCTTAGACACACTGTTGATGTCGTGAGAAAATCATTAATGTTAGAAAGAAAAGGGTCTACCACCTTGTTCAGCATTGTGAACTGAGTTAGCTGGGTAAAGGAATACTGCCTACCTCTCAGCGTTTTCATGGGTGAGGAACACAACTGTTGCAAAATATTCCATGCAAGCGAATGGAAGATTCCTGGTAGCACTTGTAAGAGAGTCATGAATGTTTGAAGCAACAAGGTCTAGCAAGTTGTATAGCATTCGAATTGACTTAGCTGTTAAAAGGAATACTGCCTTCTTCTCAGAGTTTTCGGGGTCAGGAACCTCACCTTTGTGCAAAATTGCCTCTGTGAAGTGAATGGAGAAACACTGTAGCTCCTGTAAGAAAACCATTAATGTTAGAAGGAAGAGGGTCAAGCACCTTCTTCAGCTTTGGGAATTGAGTGAGTTGTTTAATGGAATACCACCTACCTCTCAGCTTTTTCAGGGATGAGGTCTACCAGGTGTTTTCAAAATTGCCCCATTCGAGTGAATGGAAGCTGCACTGTAGGTCTTATAAGAGAGACATTACTGTTAACAGGAAGAGGGCCTAGCACTCTGTTGAAGATTCTCAACTGTGTTAGCTGTTGAAGGACATACTGATATCTCTCAGTGTTTTTATGTGTGAGAACCTTCAACTTTGTGCAAACTCTCCTGTGTCAAGTGACTGCACCCAGCGCTGCAGGTGTTCTGAGAAAAGTATGATTGTTACAAGCAGGAGGGTGAAGCACCTTGTCTTTGGATGAGACTTGAGTAACTTGCTTCAAGGAATACTGCCTACCACTCAGTGTTTTCAAGGATGTGGAAAATCACCTTTGTGCAACACCACCCCTTTGAAGAGAATGGAAGAAGTTCTGAGGCCCTTCTCAGAAAATTCTTTAGGTTGGAAGCAAGTCGGTCCAGCAACTTGTCTAACAGTGTGAGTAGAGTGAAGTTTACAAGGAAGACCACATACTTCTCACTGTTTGAAAGTGTGAGGAAATTGATTTTGGGGCAAAATGGTCTGTGTCCATGAAGTTAAGTATTACTGTATGTCTGTAGGACAACCACAAATGTTACAAAAAAGATGCTCTAGCACCCTGTTAAGCATTGTGAATTGAGTTACCTGTTGAAGGGCATAGTGCCTAACTCTCAGTGTTTTTATGGGTGGAGCAACCTCAAGCTTGAGCAAAATGACCTCTTTGAAGTCAATGGAACCAGCACTACATCTCTTGGAAGAGAAGTATGAATGTTAGAAGCAGGAGGGTCAAGCACATTGTTTTCTAAGGCGAATTGATATACTGCTTTAAAGGAATAAAGCCTACAACTCAGTGTTTTCAAGGATGTAAAAAATCACCTTTGTGCAACACCACCCCTTTGAAGAGAATGGAAGAAGTTCTGAGGCCCTTATCAGAAAATTCTTTAGGTTGGAAGTAAGTCGGTCCAGCAACTTGTGTAACAGTGTGAGTAGAGTGAAGTTTACAAGGAAGACCACCTACCTCTCACGGTTTGAAAGTGTGAGGAACTTGATTTTGGGGCAAAATGGCCTGTGTCCATGAAGGGAAGTATTACTGTATGTGTGTAGGACAACCACAAATGTTACAAGAAAGATGCTCTAGCACTTTGTTCAGCAGCTTCAAGTGATGTAGCATGCAAAAGGTACACTGCCTATCTGTCAGGGTTTGACAGTGTGAGCAATTCCATCTTTGTGCCAATAGACCCTTTCCACTGAATGGAACAGGCAATATGTCTCTTGCAAGCAGGTGTCAGGGTTCCCAGCAGGAGTTGCAAGCACATTGTTTCCCTGTGAGATTTGCATTAGCATGTGAAAGGAGTGCTTGCCAAATGAAAGCCTTTGACAAGGGAGAATCATTCACTCCTTGAAAAATACCCATTTCCGAGGAAATAGATCAACACTTGTAGCTCAGAGCAGGATGCAATGTGTGAGAGGCAGGAATAGTTTGCAACTTGTCTCCCTATGAGAAATGAGTTACCTGTTGAAAGGAATACTGGCTACCCCTGAGGTTTTTCATGTGTGAGGAACACCACCGTTCGGCCAAATAGCTGCATTCAACTGAATGGAACCAGAACAGTTGAGGATGCATGAAAACCATTCATTCCAGCAGCAAGAGGGTCTGTAATGTTGTTTAAAAGTGAGAATTGAGTGAGCTTTACAAAGGAATGCGACCTGTCTCTCAGGCTTTTACAGTGTGAAAAAGATTATCTTTGTGCAAAATAGATATTTCAATGGAAGGAAGAAGCACTGTTTCCCCTGTAAGAGAAACATAAGTGTTACAAGCAAGAGGGTCAAGCACCTTGTTAAGCATGGCGAATTGAGTTACCTGTTTAAGGCAATACTGCCTAACTCTCAGTGTTTTCAGGGGAGGAACATCAATGTGCTGCTAAATAGCTCCTTTCAAGTGAATGGAGGCATACTGTAGGTCCTCTAAGACAATCATTAATGGTAGAAGCAAGAGGGTCTAGCACCCTGTTAAGCATTGTGAATTGAGTTCCCTGTTGAAGGGCATAGTGCCTAACTCTCAGTGTTTTTATGGGTGGAGGAACCTCAAGCTTGAGCAAAAAGACCCCTTTCAAGTCAATGGAACCAGCACTACATCTCTTGGAAGAGAAGTATGAATGTTAGAACCAGGAGGGTCAAGCACCTTGTTTTCTAAGGCGAATTGATATACTGCTTTAAAGGAATAATGATTACAACTAAGTGTTTTCAAGGATGTGGAAAATCACCTTTGTGCAACATCACCACTCTGAAGAGAATGGAAGAAGTTCTGAGGCCCTTCTCAGAAAATTCTTTAGGTTGGAAGCAAGTCGGTCCAGCAACTTGTGTAACAGTGTGAGTAGAGTGAAGTTTACAAGGAAGACCACCTACCTCTCACGGTTTGAAAGTGTGAGGAACTTGATTTTCGGGCAAAATGGCCTCTGTCCATGAAGGGAAGTATTACTGCATGTCTTGTAGCACAACCAAAAATGTTACAAGAAAGATGCTCTAGCACTTTGTTCAGCAGCTTCAAGTGATGTAGCATGCAAAAGGTACACTGCCTATCTGTCAGGGTTTGACAGTGTGAGCAATTCCATCTTTGTGCCAATAGACCCTTTCCACTGAATGGAACAGGCACTGTGTCTCTTGCAAGCAGGTGTCAGGGTTCCCAGCAGGAGTTGCAAGCACATTGTTTTCCTGTGAGATTTGCATTAGCATGTGAAAGGAGTGCTTGCCAAATGAAAGCCTTTGACAAGGGAGAATCATTCACTCCTTGAAAAATGCCCACTTGTGAGGAAATAGTCCAACACTTGTAGCTCAGAGCAGGATGCAATGTGTGAGAGGCAGGAATAGTTTGCAACTTGTCTCCTTATGAGAAATGAGTTACCTGTTGAAAGGAATACTGGCTACGCCTGAGGTTTTTCATGTGTGAGGAACACCACAGTTCGGCCCAATAGCTGCATTCAACTGAATGGAACCAGAACAGTTGAGGACGCATGAAAACCATTCATTCCAGCAGCAAGAGGGTCTGGAATGTTGTTTAAAAGTGAGAATTGAGGGAGCTTTACAAAGGAATGCTACCTGTCTCTCAGGCTTTTACAGTGTGAAAAAGATTATCTTTGTGCAAAGTAGCCGTTTCAATGGAAGGAAGAAGCACTGTTTCCCCTGTAAGAGAAGCATAAGTGTTACAAGCAAGAGGGTCAAGCACCTTGTTAAGCATGGCGAATTGAGTTATATGTTTAAGGCAATACTGCCTAACTCTCAGTGTTTTCAGGGGGAGGAACATCAATGTGCTGCTAAATAGCTCCTTTCAAGTGAATGGAGGCATACTGTAGGTCTTCTAAGACAATCATTAATGGTAGAAGCAAGTGGGTCTAGCACCCTGTTAAGCATTGTGAATTGAGTTACCTGTTGAAGGGCATAGTGCCTAACTCTCAGTGTTTTTATGGGTGGAGGAACCTCAAGCTTGAGCAAAATGACCTCTTTCAAGTCAATAGAACCAGCACTACATCTCTTGGAAGAGAAGTATGAATGTTAGAAGCAGGAGGGTCAAGCACCTTGTTTTCTAAGGCGAATTGATATACTGCTTTAAAGGAATAATGCCTACAACTCAGTGTTTTCATGGGTGAGGAATACGACCTTTGTGCAAAATAACCCCCTTAGACACACTGTTGATGTCGTGAGAAAATCATTAATGTTAGAAAGAAAAGGGTCTACCACCTTGTTCAGCATTGTGAACTGAGTTAGCTGGTTAAAGGAATACTGCCTACCTCTCAGCGTTTTCATGGGTGAGGAACACAACTGTTGCAAAATATTCCATGCAAGCGAATGGAAGATTCCTGGTAGCACTTGTAAGAGAGTCATGAATGTTTGAAGCAACAAGGTCTAGCAAGTTGTATAGCATTCGAATTGACTTAGCTGTTAAAAGGAATACTGCCTTCTTCTCAGAGTTTTCGGGGTCAGGAACCTCACCTTTGTGCAAAATTGCCTCTGTGAAGTGAATGGAGAAACACTGTAGCTCCTGTAAGAAAACCATTAATGTTAGAAGGAAGAGGGTCAAGCACCTTCTTCAGCTTTGGGAATTGAGTGAGTTGTTTAATGGAATACCACCTACCTCTCAGCTTTTTCAGGGATGAGGTCTACCAGGTGTTTTCAAAATTGCCCCATTCGAGTGAATGGAAGCTGCACTGTAGGTCTTATAAGAGAGACATTACTGTTAACAGGAAGAGGGCCTAGCACTCTGTTGAAGATTCTCAACTGTGTTAGCTGTTGAAGGACATACTGATATCTCTCAGTGTTTTTATGTGTGAGAACCTTCAACTTTGTGCAAACTCTCCTGTGTCAAGTGACTGCACCCAGCGCTGCAGGTGTTCTGAGAAAAGTATGATTGTTACAAGCAGGAGGGTGAAGCACCTTGTCTTTGGATGAGACTTGAGTAACTTGCTTCAAGGAATACTGCCTACCACTCAGTGTTTTCAAGGATGTGGAAAATCACCTTTGTGCAACACCACCCCTTTGAAGAGAATGGAAGAAGTTCTGAGGCCCTTCTCAGAAAATTCTTTAGGTTGGAAGCAAGTCGGTCCAGCAACTTGTCTAACAGTGTGAGTAGAGTGAAGTTTACAAGGAAGACCACATACTTCTCACTGTTTGAAAGTGTGAGGAAATTGATTTTGGGGCAAAATGGTCTGTGTCCATGAAGTTAAGTATTACTGTATGTCTGTAGGACAACCACAAATGTTACAAAAAAGATGCTCTAGCACCCTGTTAAGCATTGTGAATTGAGTTACCTGTTGAAGGGCATAGTGCCTAACTCTCAGTGTTTTTATGGGTGGAGCAACCTCAAGCTTGAGCAAAATGACCTCTTTGAAGTCAATGGAACCAGCACTACATCTCTTGGAAGAGAAGTATGAATGTTAGAAGCAGGAGGGTCAAGCACATTGTTTTCTAAGGCGAATTGATATACTGCTTTAAAGGAATAAAGCCTACAACTCAGTGTTTTCAAGGATGTAAAAAATCACCTTTGTGCAACACCACCCCTTTGAAGAGAATGGAAGAAGTTCTGAGGCCCTTATCAGAAAATTCTTTAGGTTGGAAGTAAGTCGGTCCAGCAACTTGTGTAACAGTGTGAGTAGAGTGAAGTTTACAAGGAAGACCACCTACCTCTCACGGTTTGAAAGTGTGAGGAACTTGATTTTCGGGCAAAATGGCCTGTGTCCATGAAGGGAAGTATTACTGTATGTCTGTAGGACAACCACAAATGTTACAAGAAAGATGCTCTAGCACTTTGTTCAGCAGCTTCAAGTGATGTAGCATGCAAAAGGTACACTGCCTATCTGTCAGGGTTTGACAGTGTGAGCAATTCCATCTTTGTGCCAATAGACCCTTTCCACTGAATGGAACAGGCAATATGTCTCTTGCAAGCAGGTGTCAGGGTTCCCAGCAGGAGTTGCAAGCACATTGTTTCCCTGTGAGATTTGCATTAGCATGTGAAAGGAGTGCTTGCCAAATGAAAGCCTTTGACAAGGGAGAATCATTCACTCCTTGAAAAATACCCATTTCCGAGGAAATAGATCAACACTTGTAGCTCAGAGCAGGATGCAATGTGTGAGAGGCAGGAGTAGTTTGCAACTTGTCTCCCTATGAGAAATGAGTTACCTGTTGAAAGGAATACTGGCTACCCCTGAGGTTTTTCATGTGTGAGGAACACCACCGTTCGGCCAAATAGCTGCATTCAACTGAATGGAACCAGAACAGTTGAGGATGCATGAAAACCATTCATTCCAGCAGCAAGAGGGTCTGTAATGTTGTTTAAAAGTGAGAATTGAGTGAGCTTTACAAAGGAATGCGACCTGTCTCTCAGGCTTTTACAGTGTGAAAAAGATTATCTTTGTGCAAAATAGATATTTCAATGGAAGGAAGAAGCACTGTTTCCCCTGTAAGAGAAGCATAAGTGTTACAAGCAAGAGGGTCAAGCACCTTGTTAAGCATGGCGAATTGAGTTACCTGTTTAAGGCAATACTGCCTAACTCTCAGTGTTTTCAGGGGGAGGAACATCAATGTGCTGCTAAATAGCTCCTTTCAAGTGAATGGAGGCATACTGTAGGTCCTCTAAGACAATCATTAATGGTAGAAGCAAGAGGGTCTAGCACCCTGTTAAGCATTGTGAATTGAGTTCCCTGTTGAAGGGCATAGTGCCTAACTCTCAGTGTTTTTATGGGTGGAGGAACCTCAAGCTTGAGCAAAAAGACCTCTTTCAAGTCAATGGAACCAGCACTACATCTCTTGGAAGAGAAGTATGAATGTTAGAACCAGGAGGGTCAAGCACCTTGTTTTCTAAGGCGAATTGATATACTGCTTTAAAGGAATAATGATTACAACTAAGTGTTTTCAAGGATGTGGAAAATCACCTTTGTGCAACATCACCACTCTGAAGAGAATGGAAGAAGTTCTGAGGCCCTTCTCAGAAAATTCTTTAGGTTGGAAGCAAGTCGGTCCAGCAACTTGTGTAACAGTGTGAGTAGAGTGAAGTTTACAAGGAAGACCACCTACCTCTCACGGTTTGAAAGTGTGAGGAACTTGATTTTCGGGCAAAATGGCCTGTGTCCATGAAGGGAAGTATTACTGCATGTCTTGTAGCACAACCAAAAATGTTACAAGAAAGATGCTCTAGCACTTTGTTCAGCAGCTTCAAGTGATGTAGCATGCAAAAGGTACACTGCCTATCTGTCAGGGTTTGACAGTGTGAGCAATTCCATCTTTGTGCCAATAGACCCTTTCCACTGAATGGAACAGGCACTGTGTCTCTTGCAAGCAGGTGTCAGGGTTCCCAGCAGGAGTTGCAAGCACATTGTTTCCCTGTGAGATTTGCATTAGCATGTGAAAGGAGTGCTTGCCAAATGAAAGCCTTTGACAAGGGAGAATCATTCACTCCTTGAAAAATGCCCACTTGTGAGGAAATAGTCCAACACTTGTAGCTCAGAGCAGGATGCAATGTGTGAGAGGCAGGAATAGTTTGCAACTTGTCTCCTTATGAGAAATGAGTTACCTGTTGAAAGGAATACTGGCTACGCCTGAGGTTTTTCATGTGTGAGGAACACCACAGTTCGGCCCAATAGCTGCATTCAACTGAATGGAACCAGAACAGTTGAGGACGCATGAAAACCATTCATTCCAGCAGCAAGAGGGTCTGGAATGTTGTTTAAAAGTGAGAATTGAGGGAGCTTTACAAAGGAATGCTACCTGTCTCTCAGGCTTTTACAGTGTGAAAAAGATTATCTTTGTGCAAAGTAGCCGTTTCAATGGAAGGAAGAAGCACTGTTTCCCCTGTAAGAGAAGCATAAGTGTTACAAGCAAGAGGGTCAAGCACCTTGTTAAGCATGGCGAATTGAGTTATATGTTTAAGGCAATACTGCCTAACTCTCAGTGTTTTCAGGGGGAGGAACATCAATGTGCTGCTAAATAGCTCCTTTCAAGTGAATGGAGGCATACTGTAGGTCTTCTAAGACAATCATTAATGGTAGAAGCAAGTGGGTCTAGCACCCTGTTAAGCATTGTGAATTGAGTTACCTGTTGAAGGGCATAGTGCCTAACTC
The DNA here is from genome assembly GCF_047511655.1 of Castor canadensis. Taxonomy (NCBI): domain Eukaryota; kingdom Metazoa; phylum Chordata; class Mammalia; order Rodentia; family Castoridae; genus Castor; species Castor canadensis. The sequence continues at coordinate 70,525,341 of NC_133389.1, forward strand.
TCAATGTTTTTATGGGTGGAGGAACCTCAAGCTTGAGCAAAATGACCTCTTTCAAGTCAATAGAACCAGCACTACATCTCTTGGAAGAGAAGTATGAATGTTAGAAGCAGGAGGGTCAAGCACCTTGTTTTCTAAGGCGAATTGATATACTGCTTTAAAGGAATAATGCCTACAACTCAGTGTTTTCATGGGTGAGGAATACGACCTTTGTGCAAAATAACCCCCTTAGACACACTGTTGATGTCGTGAGAAAATCATTAATGTTAGAAAGAAAAGGGTCTACCACCTTGTTCAGCATTGTGAACTGAGTTAGCTGGTTAAAGGAATACTGCCTACCTCTCAGCGTTTTCATGGGTGAGGAACACAACTGTTGCAAAATATTCCATGCAAGCGAATGGAAGATTCCTGGTAGCACTTGTAAGAGAGTCATGAATGTTTGAAGCAACAAGGTCTAGCAAGTTGTATAGCATTCGAATTGACTTAGCTGTTAAAAGGAATACTGCCTTCTTCTCAGAGTTTTCGGGGTCAGGAACCTCACCTTTGTGCAAAATTGCCTCTGTGAAGTGAATGGAGAAACACTGTAGCTCCTGTAAGAAAACCATTAATGTTAGAAGGAAGAGGGTCAAGCACCTTCTTCAGCTTTGGGAATTGAGTGAGTTGTTTAATGGAATACCACCTACCTCTCAGCTTTTTCAGGGATGAGGTCTACCAGGTGTTTTCAAAATTGCCCCATTCGAGTGAATGGAAGCTGCACTGTAGGTCTTATAAGAGAGACATTACTGTTAACAGGAAGAGGGCCTAGCACTCTGTTGAAGATTCTCAACTGTGTTAGCTGTTGAAGGACATACTGATATCTCTCAGTGTTTTTATGTGTGAGAACCTTCAACTTTGTGCAAACTCTCCTGTGTCAAGTGACTGCACCCAGCGCTGCAGGTGTTCTGAGAAAAGTATGATTGTTACAAGCAGGAGGGTGAAGCACCTTGTCTTTGGATGAGACTTGAGTAACTTGCTTCAAGGAATACTGCCTACCACTCAGTGTTTTCAAGGATGTGGAAAATCACCTTTGTGCAACACCACCCCTTTGAAGAGAATGGAAGAAGTTCTGAGGCCCTTCTCAGAAAATTCTTTAGGTTGGAAGCAAGTCGGTCCAGCAACTTGTCTAACAGTGTGAGTAGAGTGAAGTTTACAAGGAAGACCACATACTTCTCACTGTTTGAAAGTGTGAGGAAATTGATTTTGGGGCAAAATGGTCTGTGTCCATGAAGTTAAGTATTACTGTATGTCTGTAGGACAACCACAAATGTTACAAAAAAGATGCTCTAGCACCCTGTTAAGCATTGTGAATTGAGTTACCTGTTGAAGGGCATAGTGCCTAACTCTCAGTGTTTTTATGGGTGGAGCAACCTCAAGCTTGAGCAAAATGACCTCTTTGAAGTCAATGGAACCAGCACTACATCTCTTGGAAGAGAAGTATGAATGTTAGAAGCAGGAGGGTCAAGCACATTGTTTTCTAAGGCGAATTGATATACTGCTTTAAAGGAATAAAGCCTACAACTCAGTGTTTTCAAGGATGTAAAAAATCACCTTTGTGCAACACCACCCCTTTGAAGAGAATGGAAGAAGTTCTGAGGCCCTTATCAGAAAATTCTTTAGGTTGGAAGTAAGTCGGTCCAGCAACTTGTGTAACAGTGTGAGTAGAGTGAAGTTTACAAGGAAGACCACCTACCTCTTACGGTTTGAAAGTGTGAGGAACTTGATTTTCGGGCAAAATGGCCTGTGTCCATGAAGGGAAGTATTACTGTATGTCTGTAGGACAACCACAAATGTTACAAGAAAGATGCTCTAGCACTTTGTTCAACAGCTTCAAGTGATGTAGCATGCAAAAGGTACACTGCCTATCTGTCAGGGTTTGACAGTGTGAGCAATTCCATCTTTGTGCCAATAGACCCTTTCCACTGAATGGAACAGGCAATATGTCTCTTGCAAGCAGGTGTCAGGGTTCCCAGCAGGAGTTGCAAGCACATTGTTTCCCTGTGAGATTTGCATTAGCATGTGAAAGGAGTGCTTGCCAAATGAAAGCCTTTGACAAGGGAGAATCATTCACTCCTTGAAAAATACCCATTTCCGAGGAAATAGATCAACACTTGTAGCTCAGAGCAGGATGCAATGTGTGAGAGGCAGGAGTAGTTTGCAACTTGTCTCCCTATGAGAAATGAGTTACCTGTTGAAAGGAATACTGGCTACCCCTGAGGTTTTTCATGTGTGAGGAACACCACCGTTCGGCCAAATAGCTGCATTCAACTGAATGGAACCAGAACAGTTGAGGATGCATGAAAACCATTCATTCCAGCAGCAAGAGGGTCTGTAATGTTGTTTAAAAGTGAGAATTGAGTGAGCTTTACAAAGGAATGCGACCTGTCTCTCAGGCTTTTACAGTGTGAAAAAGATTATCTTTGTGCAAAATAGATATTTCAATGGAAGGAAGAAGCACTGTTTCCCCTGTAAGAGAAGCATAAGTGTTACAAGCAAGAGGGTCAAGCACCTTGTTAAGCATGGCGAATTGAGTTACCTGTTTAAGGCAATACTGCCTAACTCTCAGTGTTTTCAGGGGGAGGAACATCAATGTGCTGCTAAATAGCTCCTTTCAAGTGAATGGAGGCATACTGTAGGTCCTCTAAGACAATCATTAATGGTAGAAGCAAGAGGGTCTAGCACCCTGTTAAGCATTGTGAATTGAGTTCCCTGTTGAAGGGCATAGTGCCTAACTCTCAGTGTTTTTATGGGTGGAGGAACCTCAAGATTGAGCAAAAAGACCTCTTTCAAGTCAATGGAACCAGCACTACATCTCTTGGAAGAGAAGTATGAATGTTAGAACCAGGAGGGTCAAGCACCTTGTTTTCTAAGGCGAATTGATATACTGCTTTAAAGGAATAATGATTACAACTAAGTGTTTTCAAGGATGTGGAAAATCACCTTTGTGCAACATCACCACTCTGAAGAGAATGGAAGAAGTTCTGAGGCCCTTCTCAGAAAATTCTTTAGGTTGGAAGCAAGTCGGTCCAGCAACTTGTGTAACAGTGTGAGTAGAGTGAAGTTTACAAGGAAGACCACCTACCTCTCACGGTTTGAAAGTGTGAGGAACTTGATTTTCGGGCAAAATGGCCTGTGTCCATGAAGGGAAGTATTACTGCATGTCTTGTAGCACAACCAAAAATGTTACAAGAAAGATGCTCTAGCACTTTGTTCAGCAGCTTCAAGTGATGTAGCATGCAAAAGGTACACTGCCTATCTGTCAGGGTTTGACAGTGTGAGCAATTCCATCTTTGTGCCAATAGACCCTTTCCACTGAATGGAACAGGCACTGTGTCTCTTGCAAGCAGGTGTCAGGGTTCCCAGCAGGAGTTGCAAGCACATTGTTTCCCTGTGAGATTTGCATTAGCATGTGAAAGGAGTGCTTGCCAAATGAAAGCCTTTGACAAGGGAGAATCATTCACTCCTTGAAAAATGCCCACTTGTGAGGAAATAGTCCAACACTTGTAGCTCAGAGCAGGATGCAATGTGTGAGAGGCAGGAATAGTTTGCAACTTGTCTCCTTATGAGAAATGAGTTACCTGTTGAAAGGAATACTGGCTACGCCTGAGGTTTTTCATGTGTGAGGAACACCACAGTTCGGCCCAATAGCTGCATTCAACTGAATGGAACCAGAACAGTTGAGGACGCATGAAAACCATTCATTCCAGCAGCAAGAGGGTCTGGAATGTTGTTTAAAAGTGAGAATTGAGGGAGCTTTACAAAGGAATGCTACCTGTCTCTCAGGCTTTTACAGTGTGAAAAAGATTATCTTTGTGCAAAGTAGCCGTTTCAATGGAAGGAAGAAGCACTGTTTCCCCTGTAAGAGAAGCATAAGTGTTACAAGCAAGAGGGTCAAGCACCTTGTTAAGCATGGCGAATTGAGTTATATGTTTAAGGCAATACTGCCTAACTCTCAGTGTTTTCAGGGGGAGGAACATCAATGTGCTGCTAAATAGCTCCTTTCAAGTGAATGGAGGCATACTGTAGGTCTTCTAAGACAATCATTAATGGTAGAAGCAAGTGGGTCTAGCACCCTGTTAAGCATTGTGAATTGAGTTACCTGTTGAAGGGCATAGTGCCTAACTCTCAGTGTTTTTATGGGTGGAGGAACCTCAACCTTGAGCAAAATGACCTCTTTCAAGTCAATAGAACCAGCACTACATCTCTTGGAAGAGAAGTATGAATGTTAGAAGCAGGAGGGTCAAGCACCTTGTTTTCTAAGGCGAATTGATATACTGCTTTAAAGGAATAATGCCTACAACTCAGTGTTTTCATGGGTGAGGAATACGACCTTTGTGCAAAATAACCCCCTTAGACACACTGTTGATGTCGTGAGAAAATCATTAACGTTAGAAAGAAAAGGGTCTACCACCTTGTTCAGCATTGTGAACTGAGTTAGCTGGGTAAAGGAATACTGCCTACCTCTCAGCGTTTTCATGGGTGAGGAACACAACTGTTGCAAAATATTCCATGCAAGCGAATGGAAGATTCCTGGTAGCACTTGTAAGAGAGTCATGAATGTTTGAAGCAACAAGGTCTAGCAAGTTGTATAGCATTCGAATTGACTTAGCTGTTAAAAGGAATACTGCCTTCTTCTTAGAGTTTTCGGGGTCAGGAACCTCACCTTTGTGCAAAATTGCCTCTGTGAAGTGAATGGAGAAACACTGTAGCTCCTGTAAGAAAACCATTAATGTTAGAAGGAAGAGGGTCAAGCACCTTCTTCAGCTTTGGGAATTGAGTGAGTTGTTTAATGGAATACCACCTACCTCTCAGCTTTTTCAGGGATGAGGTCTACCAGGTGTTTTCAAAATTGCCCCATTCGAGTGAATGGAAGCTGCACTGTAGGTCTTATAAGAGAGACATTACTGTTAACAGGAAGAGGGCCTAGCACTCTGTTGAAGATTCTCAACTGTGTTAGCTGTTGAAGGACATACTGATATCTCTCAGTGTTTTTATGTGTGAGAACCTTCAACTTTGTGCAAACTCTCCTGTGTCAAGTGACTGCACCCAGCGCTGCAGGTGTTCTGAGAAAAGTATGATTGTTACAAGCAGGAGGGTGAAGCACCTTGTCTTTGGATGAGACTTGAGTAACTTGCTTCAAGGAATACTGCCTACCACTCAGTGTTTTCAAGGATGTGGAAAATCACCTTTGTGCAACACCACCCCTTTGAAGAGAATGGAAGAAGTTCTGAGGCCCTTCTCAGAAAATTCTTTAGGTTGGAAGCAAGTCGGTCCAGCAACTTGTCTAACAGTGTGAGTAGAGTGAAGTTTACAAGGAAGACCACATACTTCTCACTGTTTGAAAGTGTGAGGAAATTGATTTTGGGGCAAAATGGTCTGTGTCCATGAAGTTAAGTATTACTGTATGTCTGTAGGACAACCACAAATGTTACAAAAAAGATGCTCTAGCACCCTGTTAAGCATTGTGAATTGAGTTACCTGTTGAAGGGCATAGTGCCTAACTCTCAGTGTTTTTATGGGTGGAGCAACCTCAAGCTTGAGCAAAATGACCTCTTTGAAGTCAATGGAACCAGCACTACATCTCTTGGAAGAGAAGTATGAATGTTAGAAGCAGGAGGGTCAAGCACATTGTTTTCTAAGGCGAATTGATATACTGCTTTAAAGGAATAAAGCCTACAACTCAGTGTTTTCAAGGATGTAAAAAATCACCTTTGTGCAACACCACCCCTTTGAAGAGAATGGAAGAAGTTCTGAGGCCCTTATCAGAAAATTCTTTAGGTTGGAAGTAAGTCGGTCCAGCAACTTGTGTAACAGTGTGAGTAGAGTGAAGTTTACAAGGAAGACCACCTACCTCTCACGGTTTGAAAGTGTGAGGAACTTGATTTTCGGGCAAAATGGCCTGTGTCCATGAAGGGAAGTATTACTGCATGTCTTGTAGCACAACCAAAAATGTTACAAGAAAGATGCTCTAGCACTTTGTTCAGCAGCTTCAAGTGATGTAGCATGCAAAAGGTACACTGCCTATCTGTCAGGGTTTGACAGTGTGAGCAATTCCATCTTTGTGCCAATAGACCCTTTCCACTGAATGGAACAGGCACTGTGTCTCTTGCAAGCAGGTGTCAGGGTTCCCAGCAGGAGTTGCAAGCACATTGTTTCCCTGTGAGATTTGCATTAGCATGTGAAAGGAGTGCTTGCCAAATGAAAGCCTTTGACAAGGGAGAATCATTCACTCCTTGAAAAATGCCCACTTGTGAGGAAATAGTCCAACACTTGTAGCTCAGAGCAGGATGCAATGTGTGAGAGGCAGGAATAGTTTGCAACTTGTCTCCTTATGAGAAATGAGTTACCTGTTGAAAGGAATACTGACTACCCCTGAGTCTTTTCATGAGTGAAGAACACCACCGTTTGGCCAAATAGCTGCATTCATTTGAATGGAATCAGAACAGATGAGGATGCATGAAAACCATTCATTCCAGCAGCAAGAGGGTCTGGAATGTTGTTTATAAGTGAGAATTGTGTGAGCTTTACAAAGGAATGCTACCTCTCTCTCAGGCTTTTACAGTGTGAAGAAGATTATCTTTGTGCAAAATAGCCGTTTCAACGGGACGAAGAAGCACTGTTTCCCCTGTAAGAGAAGCATAAGTGTTACAAGCAAGAGGGTCAAGCACCTTGTTAAGCATGGCGAATTGAGTTACCTGTTTAAGGCAATACTGCCTAACTCTCAGTGTTTTCAGGGGGAGGAACATCAATGTGCTGCTAAATAGCTCCTTTCAAGTGAATGGAGGCATACTGTAGGTCTTCTAAGACAATCATTAATGGTAGAAGCAAGAGGGTCTAGCACCCTGTTAAGCATTGTGAATTGAGTTCCCTGTTGAAGGGCATAGTGCCTAACTCTCAGTGTTTTTATGGGTGGAGGAACCTCAAGCTTGAGCAAAATGACCTCTTTCAAGTCAATGGAACCAGCACTACATCTCTTGGAAGAGAAGTATGAATGTTAGAAGCAGGAGGGTCAAGCACCTTGTTTTCTAAGGCGAATTGATATACTGCTTTAAAGGAATAATGCCTACAACTCAGTGTTTTCATGGGTGAGGAATACCACCTTTCTGAAAAATAACCCAATTAGTCACACTGTTGATGTCATGAGAAAATCATTAACGTTAGAAAGAAAAGGGTCTACCACCTTGTTCAGCATTGTGTACTGAGTTAGCTGGGTAAAGGAATACTGTCTACCTCTTAGCGTTTTCATGGGTGAGGAACACACCTGTTGCAAAATATCCCATGCAATCGAATTTAAGATTCCTGGTAGCTCTTGTAAAAGAGTCATGAATGTTTGAAGCAACGGGGTCTACCAAGTTGTTTAGCATTGTGAATTTACTTAGCTATTTAAAGGAATACGGCCTACTTCTCAGAGTTTTCGGGCTCAGGAACCTCACCTTTGTGCAAAATTGCCTCTGTGAAGTGAATGGAGAAACACTGTAGCTCTTGTAAGAAAACCATTAATGTTACAAGGAAGAGGGACAAGCACCTTCTTCAGCTTTGGGAATTGAGTGAGTTGTTTAATGGAATACCACCTACCTCTCAGCTTTTTCAGGGATGAGGACTACCAGGTGTTTTCAAAATTGCCCCTTTCGAGTGAATGGAAGCTGCACTGTAGGCCTTACAAGAGAGACATTACTGTTAACAGGAAGAGGACCTAGCACTCTGTTGAGGATTCTCAACTGAGTTAGCTGTTGAAGGACATACTGATACCTCTCGGTGTTTTTATGTGTGAGAACCTTCAACTTTGTGCAAACTCTCCTGTGTCAAGTGACTGCACCCAGCGCTGCAGGTGTTGTGAGAAAAGTATGAATGTTACAAGCGGGAGGGTGAAGCACCTTGTCTTTGGATGAGACTTGAGTAACTTGCTTCAAGGAATACTGCCTACCACTCAGTGTTTTCAAGGATGTGCAAAATCACCTTTGTGCAACATCACCCCTTTGAACAGAATGGAAGAAGTTCTGAGGCCCTTCTCAGAAAATTCTTTAGGTTGGAAGCAAGTCGGTCCAGCAATTTGCGTAACAGTGTGAGTAGAGTGAAGTTTACAAGGAAGACCACCTACCTCTCACGGTTTGAAAGTGTGAGGAACTTGATTTTGGGGCAAAATGGCCTGTGTCCATGAAGGGAAGTATTACTGTATGTCTGTAGGACAACCACAAATGTTACAAGAAAGATGCTCTAGCACTTTGTTCAGCAGCTTCAAGTGATGTAGCATGCAAAAGGAACACTGCCTATCTGTCAGGGTTTGACAGTGTGAGCAATTCCATCTTTGTGCCAATGGACCCTTTCCACTGAATGGAACAGGCACTATGTCTCTTGCAAGCAGATGTCAGGGTTCGCAGCAGGAGTTGCAGGCACATTGTTTCCGTGTGAAAGTTGAATTAGCATGTGAAAGGAGTGCTGGCCAAATGAAAGCCTTTGACAATGGAGAATCATTCACTCCTTGAAAAATACCCACTTCTGAGGAAATAGACCAACACTTGTAGCTCAGAGCAGGATGCAATGTGTGAGAGGCAGGAATAGTTTGCAACTTTGTCTCCCTATGAGAAATGAGTTACCTGTTGAAAGGAATACTGGCTACGCCTGAGGTTTTTCATGTGTGAGGAACACCACGGTTCGGCCAAATAGCTGCTTTCAACTGAATGGAATCAGAACAGTTGAGGATGCATGAAAACCATACATTCCAGCAGCAAGTGGGTCTGGAATGTTGTTTAAAAGTGAGAATTGAGTGAGCTTTACAAAGGAATGCGACCTGTCTCTCAGGCTTTTACAGTGTGAAGAAGATTATCTTTGTGCAAAATAGCATTTTCAATGGAAGGAAGAAGCACTGTTTCCCCTGTAAGAGAAGCATAAGTGTTACAAGCAAGAGGGTCAAGCACCTTGTTAAGCATGGCGAATTGAGTTACCTGTTTAAGGCAATACTGCCTAACTCTCAGTGTTTTCAGGGGGAGGAACATCAATGTGCTGCTAAATAGCTCCTTTCAAGTGAATGGAGGCATACTGTAGGTCTTCTAAGACAATCATTAATGGTAGAAGCAAGAGGGTCTAGCACCCTGTTAAGCATTGTGAATTGAGTTACCTGTTGAAGGGCATAGTGCCTAATTCTCAGTGTTTTTATGGGTGGAGGAACCTCATGCTTGAGCAAAAAGACCTCTTTCAAGTCAATGGAACCAGCACTACATCTCTTGGAAGAGAAGTATGAATGTTAGAACCAGGAGGGTCAAGCACCTTGTTTTCTAAGGCGAATTGATATACTGCTTTAAAGGAATAATGATTACAACTAAGTGTTTTCAAGGATGTGGAAAATCACCTTTGTGCAACATCACCACTCTGAAGAGAATGGAAGAAGTTCTGAGGCCCTTCTCAGAAAATTCTTTAGGTTGGAAGCAAGTGGTTCCAGCAACTTGCGTAACAGTGTGAGTAGAGTGAAGTTTACAAGGAAGACCACCTACCTCTCACGGTTTGAAAGTGTGAGGAACTTGATTTTGGGGCAAAATGGCCTGTGTCCATGAAGGGAAGTATTACTGTATGTCTGTAGGACAACCACAAATGTTACAAGAAAGATGCTCTAGCTCTTTGTTCAGCAGCTTCAAGTGATGTAGCATGCAAAAGGTACACTGCCTATCTGTCAGGGTTTGACAGTGTGAGCAATTCCATCTTTGTGCCAATAGACCCTTTCCACTGAATGGAACAGGCAATATGTCTCTTGCAAGCAGGTGTCAGGGTTCCCAGCAGGAGTTGCAAGCACATTGTTTCCCTGTGAGATTTGCATTAGCATGTGAAAGGAGTGCTTGCCAAATGAAAGCCTTTGACAAGGGAGAATCATTCACTCCTTGAAAAATACCCATTTCCGAGGAAATAGATCAACACTTGTAGCTCAGAGCAGGATGCAATGTGTGAGAGGCAGGAATAGTTTGCAACTTGTCTCCCTATGAGAAATGAGTTACCTGTTGAAAGGAATACTGGCTACCCCTGAGGTTTTTCATGTGTGAGGAACACCACCGTTCGGCCAAATAGCTGCATTCAACTGAATGGAACAAGAACAGTTGAGGATGCATGAAAACCATTCATTCCAGCAGCAAGAGGGTCTGTAATGTTGTTTAAAAGTGAGAATTGAGTGAGCTTTACAAAGGAATGCGACCTGTCTCTCAGGCTTTTACAGTGTGAAAAAGATTATCTTTGTGCAAAATAGATATTTCAATGGAAGGAAGAAGCACTGTTTCCCCTGTAAGAGAAGCATAAGTGTTACAAGCAAGAGGGTCAAGCACCTTGTTAAGCATGGCGAATTGAGTTACCTGTTTAAGGCAATACTGCCTAACTCTCAGTGTTTTCAGGGGGAGGAACATCAATGTGCTGCTAAATAGCTCCTTTCAAGTGAATGGAGGCATACTGTAGGTCTTCTAAGACAATCATTAATGGTAGAAGCAAGAGGGTCTAGCACCCTGTTAAGCATTGTGAATTGAGTTACCTGTTGAAGGGCATAGTGCCTAATTCTCAGTGTTTTTATGGGTGGAGGAACCTCCAGCTTGAGCAAAAAGACCTCTTTCAAGTCAATGGAACCAGCACTACATCTCTTGGAAGAGAAGTATGAATGTTAGAACCAGGAGGGTCAAGCACCTTGTTTTCTAAGGCGAATTGATATACTGCTTTAAAGGAATAATGATTACAACTAAGTGTTTTCAAGGATGTGGAAAATCACCTTTGTGCAACATCACCACTCTGAAGAGAATGGAAGAAGTTCTGAGGCCCTTCTCAGAAAATTCTTTAGGTTGGAAGTAAGTCGGTCCAGCAACTTGTGTAACAGTGTGAGTAGAGTGAAGTTTACAAGGAAGACCACCTACCTCTCACAGTTTGAAAGTGTGAGGAACTTGATTTTGGGGCAAAATGGCCTGTGTCCATGAAGGGAAGTATTACTGCATGTCTTGTAGCACAACCAAAAATGTTACAAGAAAGATGCTCTAGCACTTTGTTCAGCAGCTTCAAGTGATGTAGCATGCAAAAGGTACACTGCCTATCTGTCAGGGTTTGACAGTGTGAGCAATTCCATCTTTGTGCCAATAGACCCTTTCCACTGAATGGAACAGGCACTGTGTCTCTTGCAAGCAGGTGTCAGGGTTCCCAGCAGGAGTTGCAAGCACATTGTTTCCCTGTGAGATTTGCATTAGCATGTGAAAGGAGTGCTTGCCAAATGAAAGCCTTTGACAAGGGAGAATCATTCACTCCTTGAAAAATGCCCACTTGTGAGGAAATAGTCCAACACTTGTAGCTCAGAGCAGGATGCAATGTGTGAGAGGCAGGAATAGTTTGCAACTTGTCTCCTTATGAGAAATGAGTTACCTGTTGAAAGGAATACTGGCTACGCCTGAGGTTTTTCATCTGTGAGGAACACCACAGTTCGGCCCAATAGCTGCATTCAACTGAATGGAACCAGAACAGTTGAGGACGCATGAAAACCATTCATTCCAGCAGCAAGAGGGTCTGGAATGTTGTTTAAAAGTGAGAATTGAGGGAGCTTTACAAAGGAATGCTACCTGTCTCTCAGGCTTTTACAGTGTGAAAAAGATTATCTTTGTACAAAGTAGCCGTTTCAATGGAAGGAAGAAGCACTGTTTCCCCTGTAAGAGAAGCATAAGTGTTACAAGCAAGAGGGTCAAGCACCTTGTTAAGCATGGCGAATTGAGTTATATGTTTAAGGCAATACTGCCTAACTCTCAGTGTTTTCAGGGGGAGGAACATCAATGTGCTGCTAAATAGCTCCTTTCAAGTGAATGGAGGCATACTGTAGGTCTTCTAAGACAATCATTAATGGTAGAAGCAAGTGGGTCTAGCACCCTGTTAAGCATTGTGAATTGAGTTACCTGTTGAAGGGCATAGTGCCTAACTCTCAGTGTTTTTATGGGTGGAGGAACCTCAAGCTTGAGCAAAATGACCTCTTTCAAGTCAATAGAACCAGCACTACATCTCTTGGAAGAGAAGTATGAATGTTAGAAGCAGGAGGGTCAAGCACCTTGTTTTCTAAGGCGAATTGATATACTGCTTTAAAGGAATAATGCCTACAACTCAGTGTTTTCATGGGTGAGGAATACGACCTTTGTGCAAAATAACCCCCTTAGACACACTGTTGATGTCGTGAGAAAATCATTAATGTTAGAAAGAAAAGGGTCTACCACCTTGTTCAGCATTGTGAACTGAGTTAGCTGGGTAAAGGAATACTGCCTACCTCTCAGCGTTTTCATGGGTGAGGAACACAACTGTTGCAAAATATTCCATGCAAGCGAATGGAAGATTCCTGGTAGCACTTGTAAGAGAGTCATGAATGTTTGAAGCAACAAGGTCTAGCAAGTTGTATAGCATTCGAATTGACTTAGCTGTTAAAAGGAATACTGCCTTCTTCTCAGAGTTTTCGGGGTCAGGAACCTCACCTTTGTGCAAAATTGCCTCTGTGAAGTGAATGGAGAAACACTGTAGCTCCTGTAAGAAAACCATTAATGTTAGAAGGAAGAGGGTCAAGCACCTTCTTCAGCTTTGGGAATTGAGTGAGTTGTTTAATGGAATACCACCTACCTCTCAGCTTTTTCAGGGATGAGGTCTACCAGGTGTTTTCAAAATTGCCCCATTCGAGTGAATGGAAGCTGCACTGTAGGTCTTATAAGAGAGACATTACTGTTAACAGGAAGAGGGCCTAGCACTCTGTTGAAGATTCTCAACTGTGTTAGCTGTTGAAGGACATACTGATATCTCTCAGTGTTTTTATGTGTGAGAACCTTCAACTTTGTGCAAACTCTCCTGTGTCAAGTGACTGCACCCAGCGCTGCAGGTGTTCTGAGAAAAGTATGATTGTTACAAGCAGGAGGGTGAAGCACCTTGTCTTTGGATGAGACTTGAGTAACTTGCTTCAAGGAATACTGCCTACCACTCAGTGTTTTCAAGGATGTGGAAAATCACCTTTGTGCAACACCACCCCTTTGAAGAGAATGGAAGAAGTTCTGAGGCCCTTCTCAGAAAATTCTTTAGGTTGGAAGCAAGTCGGTCCAGCAACTTGTCTAACAGTGTGAGTAGAGTGAAGTTTACAAGGAAGACCACATACTTCTCACTGTTTGAAAGTGTGAGGAAATTGATTTTGGGGCAAAATGGTCTGTGTCCATGAAGTTAAGTATTACTGTATGTCTGTAGGACAACCACAAATGTTACAAAAAAGATGCTCTAGCACCCTGTTAAGCATTGTGAATTGAGTTACCTGTTGAAGGGCATAGTGCCTAACTCTCAGTGTTTTTATGGGTGGAGCAACCTCAAGCTTGAGCAAAATGACCTCTTTGAAGTCAATGGAACCAGCACTACATCTCTTGGAAGAGAAGTATGAATGTTAGAAGCAGGAGGGTCAAGCACATTGTTTTCTAAGGCGAATTGATATACTGCTTTAAAGGAATAAAGCCTACAACTCAGTGTTTTCAAGGATGTAAAAAATCACCTTTGTGCAACACCACCCCTTTGAAGAGAATGGAAGAAGTTCTGAGGCCCTTATCAGAAAATTCTTTAGGTTGGAAGTAAGTCGGTCCAGCAACTTGTGTAACAGTGTGAGTAGAGTGAAGTTTACAAGGAAGACCACCTACCTCTCACGGTTTGAAAGTGTGAGGAACTTGATTTTCGGGCAAAATGGCCTGTGTCCATGAAGGGAAGTATTACTGTATGTCTGTAGGACAACCACAAATGTTACAAGAAAGATGCTCTAGCACTTTGTTCAGCAGCTTCAAGTGATGTAGCATGCAAAAGGTACACTGCCTATCTGTCAGGGTTTGACAGTGTGAGCAATTCCATCTTTGTGCCAATAGACCCTTTCCACTGAATGGAACAGGCAATATGTCTCTTGCAAGCAGGTGTCAGGGTTCCCAGCAGGAGTTGCAAGCACATTGTTTCCCTGTGAGATTTGCATTAGCATGTGAAAGGAGTGCTTGCCAAATGAAAGCCTTTGACAAGGGAGAATCATTCACTCCTTGAAAAATACCCATTTCCGAGGAAATAGATCAACACTTGTAGCTCAGAGCAGGATGCAATGTGTGAGAGGCAGGAATAGTTTGCAACTTGTCTCTTTATGAGAAATGAGTTACCTGTTGAAAGGAATACTGACTACCCCTGAGTCTTTTCATGAGTGAAGAACACCACCGTTTGGCCAAATAGCTGCATTCATTTGAATGGAATCAGAACAGTTGAGGATGCATGAAAACCATTCATTCCAGCAGCAAGAGGGTCTGGAATGTTGTTTATAAGTGAGAATTGTGTGAGCTTTACAAAGGAATGCTACCTCTCTCTCAGGCTTTTACAGTGTGAAGAAGATTATCTTTGTGCAAAATAGCCGTTTCAACGGGACGAAGAAGCACTGTTTCCCCTGTAAGAGAAGCATAAGTGTTACAAGCAAGAGGGTCAAGCACCTTGTTAAGCATGGCGAATTGAGTTACCTGTTTAAGGCAATACTGCCTAACTCTCAGTGTTTTCAGGGGGAGGAACATCAATGTGCTGCTAAATAGCTCCTTTCAAGTGAATGGAGGCATACTATAGGTCTTCTAAGACAATCATTAATGGTAGAAGCAAGAGGGTCTAGCACCCTGTTAAGCATTGTGAATTGAGTTCCCTGTTGAAGGGCATAGTGCCTAACTCTCAGTGTTTTTATGGGTGGAGGAACCTCAAGCTTGAGCAAAATGACCTCTTTCAAGTCAATGGAACCAGCACTTCATCTCTTGGAAGAGAAGTATGAATGTTAGAAGGAGGAGGGTCAAGCACCTTGTTTTCTAAGGCGAATTGATATACTGCTTTAAAGGAATAATGCCTACAACTCAGTGTTTTCATGGGTGAGGAATACCACCTTTCTGAAAAATAACCCAATTAGTCACACTGTTGATGTCATGAGAAAATCATTAACGTTAGAAAGAAAAGGGTCTACCACCTTGTTCAGCATTGTGTACTGAGTTAGCTGGGTAAAGGAATACTGTCTACCTCTTAGCGTTTTCATGGGTGAGGAACACACCTGTTGCAAAATATCCCATGCAATCGAATTTAAGATTCCTGGTAGCTCTTGTAAAAGAGTCATGAATGTTTGAAGCAACGGGGTCTACCAAGTTGTTTAGCATGGTGAATTTACTTAGCTATTTAAAGGAATACGGCCTACTTCTCAGAGTTTTCGGGCTCAGGAACCTCACCTTTGTGCAAAATTGCCTCTGTGAAGTGAATGGAGAAACACTGTAGCTCTTGTAAGAAAACCATTAATGTTACAAGGAAGAGGGACAAGCACCTTCTTCAGCTTTGGGAATTGAGTGAGTTGTTTAATGGAATACCACCTACCTCTCAGCTTTTCCAGGGATGAGGACTACCAGGTGTTTTCAAAATTGCCCCATTCGAGTGAATGGAAGCTGCACTGTAGGCCTTACAAGAGAGACATTACTGTTAACAGGAAGAGGACCTAGCACTCTGTTGAGGATTCTCAACTGAGTTAGCTGTTGAAGGACATACTGATACCTCTCGGTGTTTTTATGTGTGAGAACCTTCAACTTTGTGCAAACTCTCCTGTGTCAAGTGACTGCACCCAGCGCTGCAGGTGTTGTGAGAAAAGTATGAATGTTACAAGCGGGAGGGTGAAGCACCTTGTCTTTGGATGAGACTTGAGTAACTTGCTTCAAGGAATACTGCCTACCACTCAGTGTTTTCAAGGATGTGCAAAATCACCTTTGTGCAACATCACCCCTTTGAACAGAATGGAAGAAGTTCTGAGGCCCTTCTCAGAAAATTCTTTAGGTTGGAAGCAAGTCGGTCCAGCAACTTGCATAACAGTGTGAGTAGAGTGAAGTTTACAAGGAAGACCACCTACCTCTCACGGTTTGAAAGTGTGAGGAACTTCATTTTGGGGCAAAATGGCCTGTGTCCATGAAGGGAAGTATTACTGTATGTCTGTAGGACAACCACAAATGTTACAAGAAAGATGCTCTAGCACTTTGTTCAGCAGCTTCAAGTGATGTAGCATGCAAAAGGAACACTGCCTATCTGTCAGGGTTTGACAGTGTGAGCAATTCCATCTTTGTGCCAATGGACACTTTCCACTGAATGGAACAGGCACTATGTCTCTTGCAAGCAGATGTCAGGGTTCGCAGCAGGAGTTGCAGGCACATTGTTTCCCTGTGAAAGTTGAATTAGCATGTGAAAGGAGTGCTGGCCAAATGAAAGCCTTTGACAATGGAGAATCATTCACTCCTTGAAAAATACCCACTTCTGAGGAAATAGACCAACACTTGTAGCTCAGAGCAGGATGCAATGTGTGAGAGGCAGGAATAGTTTGCATCTTTGTCTCCCTATGAGAAATGAGTTACCTGTTGAAAGGAATACTGGCTACGCCTGAGGTTTTTCATGTGTGAGGAACACCACGGTTCGGCCAAATAGCTGCTTTCAACTGAATGGAATCAGAACAGTTGAGGATGCATGAAAACCATACATTCCAGCAGCAAGAGGGTCTGGAATGTTGTTTAAAAGTGAGAATTGAGTGAGCTTTACAAAGGAATGCGACCTGTCTCTCAGGCTTTTACAGTGTGAAGAAGATTATCTTTGTGCAAAATAGCCTTTTCAATGGAAGGAAGAAGCACTGTTTCCCCTGTAAGAGAAGCATAAGTGTTACAAGCAAGAGGGTCAAGCACCTTGTTAAGCATGGCGAATTGAGTTACCTGTTTAAGGCAATATTGCCTAACTCTCAGTGTTTTCAGGGGGAGGAACATCAATGTGCTGCTAAATAGCTCCTTTCAAGTGAATGGAGGCATACTGTAGGTCTTCTAAGACAATCATTAATGGTAGAAGCAAGAGGGTCTAGCACCCTGTTAAGCATTGTGAATTGAGTTACCTGTTGAAGGGCATAGTGCCTAACTCTCAGTGTTTTTATGGGTGGAGGAACCTCAAGCTTGAGCAAAATGACCTCTTTCAAGTCAATAGAACCAGCACTACATCTCTTGGAAGAGAAGTATGAATGTTAGAAGCAGGAGGGTCAAGCACCTTGTTTTCTAAGGCGAATTGATATACTGCTTTAAAGGAATAATGCCTACAACTCAGTGTTTTCATGGGTGAGGAATACGACCTTTGTGCAAAATAACCCCCTTAGACACACTGTTGATGTCGTGAGAAAATCATTAATGTTAGAAAGAAAAGGGTCTACCACCTTGTTCAGCATTGTGAACTGAGTTAGCTGGGTAAAGGAATACTGCCTACCTCTCAGCGTTTTCATGGGTGAGGAACACAACTGTTGCAAAATATTCCATGCAAGCGAATGGAAGATTCCTGGTAGCACTTGTAAGAGAGTCATGAATGTTTGAAGCAACAAGGTCTAGCAAGTTGTATAGCATTCGAATTGACTTAGCTGTTAAAAGGAATACTGCCTTCTTCTCAGAGTTTTCGGGGTCAGGAACCTCACCTTTGTGCAAAATTGCCTCTGTGAAGTGAATGGAGAAACACTGTAGCTCCTGTAAGAAAACCATTAATGTTAGAAGGAAGAGGGTCAAGCACCTTCTTCAGCTTTGGGAATTGAGTGAGTTGTTTAATGGAATACCACCTACCTCTCAGCTTTTTCAGGGATGAGGTCTACCAGGTGTTTTCAAAATTGCCCCATTCGAGTGAATGGAAGCTGCACTGTAGGTCTTATAAGAGAGACATTACTGTTAACAGGAAGAGGGCCTAGCACTCTGTTGAAGATTCTCAACTGTGTTAGCTGTTGAAGGACATACTGATATCTCTCAGTGTTTTTATGTGTGAGAACCTTCAACTTTGTGCAAACTCTCCTGTGTCAAGTGACTGCACCCAGCGCTGCAGGTGTTCTGAGAAAAGTATGATTGTTACAAGCAGGAGGGTGAAGCACCTTGTCTTTGGATGAGACTTGAGTAACTTGCTTCAAGGAATACTGCCTACCACTCAGTGTTTTCAAGGATGTGGAAAATCACCTTTGTGCAACACCACCCCTTTGAAGAGAATGGAAGAAGTTCTGAGGCCCTTCTCAGAAAATTCTTTAGGTTGGAAGCAAGTCGGTCCAGCAACTTGTCTAACAGTGTGAGTAGAGTGAAGTTTACAAGGAAGACCACATACTTCTCACTGTTTGAAAGTGTGAGGAAATTGATTTTGGGGCAAAATGGTCTGTGTCCATGAAGTTAAGTATTACTGTATGTCTGTAGGACAACCACAAATGTTACAAAAAAGATGCTCTAGCACCCTGTTAAGCATTGTGAATTGAGTTACCTGTTGAAGGGCATAGTGCCTAACTCTCAGTGTTTTTATGGGTGGAGCAACCTCAAGCTTGAGCAAAATGACCTCTTTGAAGTCAATGGAACCAGCACTACATCTCTTGGAAGAGAAGTATGAATGTTAGAAGCAGGAGGGTCAAGCACATTGTTTTCTAAGGCGAATTGATATACTGCTTTAAAGGAATAAAGCCTACAACTCAGTGTTTTCAAGGATGTAAAAAATCACCTTTGTGCAACACCACCCCTTTGAAGAGAATGGAAGAAGTTCTGAGGCCCTTATCAGAAAATTCTTTAGGTTGGAAGTAAGTCGGTCCAGCAACTTGTGTAACAGTGTGAGTAGAGTGAAGTTTACAAGGAAGACCACCTACCTCTCACGGTTTGAAAGTGTGAGGAACTTGATTTTCGGGCAAAATGGCCTGTGTCCATGAAGGGAAGTATTACTGTATGTCTGTAGGACAACCACAAATGTTACAAGAAAGATGCTCTAGCACTTTGTTCAGCAGCTTCAAGTGATGTAGCATGCAAAAGGTACACTGCCTATCTGTCAGGGTTTGACAGTGTGAGCAATTCCATCTTTGTGCCAATAGACCCTTTCCACTGAATGGAACAGGCAATATGTCTCTTGCAAGCAGGTGTCAGGGTTCCCAGCAGGAGTTGCAAGCACATTGTTTCCCTGTGAGATTTGCATTAGCATGTGAAAGGAGTGCTTGCCAAATGAAAGCCTTTGACAAGGGAGAATCATTCACTCCTTGAAAAATACCCATTTCCGAGGAAATAGATCAACACTTGTAGCTCAGAGCAGGATGCAATGTGTGAGAGGCAGGAATAGTTTGCAACTTGTCTCTTTATGAGAAATGAGTTACCTGTTGAAAGGAATACTGACTACCCCTGAGTCTTTTCATGAGTGAAGAACACCACCGTTTGGCCAAATAGCTGCATTCATTTGAATGGAATCAGAACAGTTGAGGATGCATGAAAACCATTCATTCCAGCAGCAAGAGGGTCTGGAATGTTGTTTATAAGTGAGAATTGTGTGAGCTTTACAAAGGAATGCTACCTCTCTCTCAGGCTTTTACAGTGTGAAGAAGATTATCTTTGTGCAAAATAGCCGTTTCAACGGGACGAAGAAGCACTGTTTCCCCTGTAAGAGAAGCATAAGTGTTACAAGCAAGAGGGTCAAGCACCTTGTTAAGCATGGCGAATTGAGTTACCTGTTTAAGGCAATACTGCCTAACTCTCAGTGTTTTCAGGGGGAGGAACATCAATGTGCTGCTAAATAGCTCCTTTCAAGTGAATGGAGGCATACTATAGGTCTTCTAAGACAATCATTAATGGTAGAAGCAAGAGGGTCTAGCACCCTGTTAAGCATTGTGAATTGAGTTCCCTGTTGAAGGGCATAGTGCCTAACTCTCAGTGTTTTTATGGGTGGAGGAACCTCAAGCTTGAGCAAAATGACCTCTTTCAAGTCAATGGAACCAGCACTTCATCTCTTGGAAGAGAAGTATGAATGTTAGAAGGAGGAGGGTCAAGCACCTTGTTTTCTAAGGCGAATTGATATACTGCTTTAAAGGAATAATGCCTACAACTCAGTGTTTTCATGGGTGAGGAATACCACCTTTCTGAAAAATAACCCAATTAGTCACACTGTTGATGTCATGAGAAAATCATTAACGTTAGAAAGAAAAGGGTCTACCACCTTGTTCAGCATTGTGTACTGAGTTAGCTGGGTAAAGGAATACTGTCTACCTCTTAGCGTTTTCATGGGTGAGGAACACACCTGTTGCAAAATATCCCATGCAATCGAATTTAAGATTCCTGGTAGCTCTTGTAAAAGAGTCATGAATGTTTGAAGCAACGGGGTCTACCAAGTTGTTTAGCATGGTGAATTTACTTAGCTATTTAAAGGAATACGGCCTACTTCTCAGAGTTTTCGGGCTCAGGAACCTCACCTTTGTGCAAAATTGCCTCTGTGAAGTGAATGGAGAAACACTGTAGCTCTTGTAAGAAAACCATTAATGTTACAAGGAAGAGGGACAAGCACCTTCTTCAGCTTTGGGAATTGAGTGAGTTGTTTAATGGAATACCACCTACCTCTCAGCTTTTCCAGGGATGAGGACTACCAGGTGTTTTCAAAATTGCCCCATTCGAGTGAATGGAAGCTGCACTGTAGGCCTTACAAGAGAGACATTACTGTTAACAGGAAGAGGACCTAGCACTCTGTTGAGGATTCTCAACTGAGTTAGCTGTTGAAGGACATACTGATACCTCTCGGTGTTTTTATGTGTGAGAACCTTCAACTTTGTGCAAACTCTCCTGTGTCAAGTGACTGCACCCAGCGCTGCAGGTGTTGTGAGAAAAGTATGAATGTTACAAGCGGGAGGGTGAAGCACCTTGTCTTTGGATGAGACTTGAGTAACTTGCTTCAAGGAATACTGCCTACCACTCAGTGTTTTCAAGGATGTGCAAAATCACCTTTGTGCAACATCACCCCTTTGAACAGAATGGAAGAAGTTCTGAGGCCCTTCTCAGAAAATTCTTTAGGTTGGAAGCAAGTCGGTCCAGCAACTTGCATAACAGTGTGAGTAGAGTGAAGTTTACAAGGAAGACCACCTACCTCTCACGGTTTGAAAGTGTGAGGAACTTCATTTTGGGGCAAAATGGCCTGTGTCCATGAAGGGAAGTATTACTGTATGTCTGTAGGACAACCACAAATGTTACAAGAAAGATGCTCTAGCACTTTGTTCAGCAGCTTCAAGTGATGTAGCATGCAAAAGGAACACTGCCTATCTGTCAGGGTTTGACAGTGTGAGCAATTCCATCTTTGTGCCAATGGACACTTTCCACTGAATGGAACAGGCACTATGTCTCTTGCAAGCAGATGTCAGGGTTCGCAGCAGGAGTTGCAGGCACATTGTTTCCCTGTGAAAGTTGAATTAGCATGTGAAAGGAGTGCTGGCCAAATGAAAGCCTTTGACAATGGAGAATCATTCACTCCTTGAAAAATACCCACTTCTGAGGAAATAGACCAACACTTGTAGCTCAGAGCAGGATGCAATGTGTGAGAGGCAGGAATAGTTTGCATCTTTGTCTCCCTATGAGAAATGAGTTACCTGTTGAAAGGAATACTGGCTACGCCTGAGGTTTTTCATGTGTGAGGAACACCACGGTTCGGCCAAATAGCTGCTTTCAACTGAATGGAATCAGAACAGTTGAGGATGCATGAAAACCATACATTCCAGCAGCAAGAGGGTCTGGAATGTTGTTTAAAAGTGAGAATTGAGTGAGCTTTACAAAGGAATGCGACCTGTCTCTCAGGCTTTTACAGTGTGAAGAAGATTATCTTTGTGCAAAATAGCCTTTTCAATGGAAGGAAGAAGCACTGTTTCCCCTGTAAGAGAAGCATAAGTGTTACAAGCAAGAGGGTCAAGCACCTTGTTAAGCATGGCGAATTGAGTTACCTGTTTAAGGCAATATTGCCTAACTCTCAGTGTTTTCAGGGGGAGGAACATCAATGTGCTGCTAAATAGCTCCTTTCAAGTGAATGGAGGCATACTGTAGGTCTTCTAAGACAATCATTAATGGTAGAAGCAAGAGGGTCTAGCACCCTGTTAAGCATTGTGAATTGAGTTACCTGTTGAAGGGCATAGTGCCTAATTCTCAGTGTTTTTATGGGTGGAGGAACCTCAAGCTTGAGCAAAAAGACCTCTTTCAAGTCAATGGAACCAGCACTACATCTCTTGGAAGAGAAGTATGAATGTTAGAAGCAGGAGGGTCAAGCACCTTGTTTTCTAAGGCGAATTGATATACTGCTTTAAAGGAATAATGATTACAACTAAGTGTTTTCAAGGATGTGGAAAATCACCTTTGTGCAACATCACCACTCTGAAGAGAATGGAAGAAGTTCTGAGGCCCTTCTCAGAAAATTCTTTAGGTTGGAAGCAAGTGGTTCCAGCAACTTGCGTAACAGTGTGAGTAGAGTGAAGTTTACAAGGAAGACCACCTACCTCTCACGGTTTGAAAGTGTGAGGAACTTGATTTTGGGGCAAAATGGCCTGTGTCCATGAAGGGAAGTATTACTGTATGTCTGTAGGACAACCACAAATGTTACAAGAAAGATGCTCTAGCACTTTGTTCAGCAGCTTCAAGTGATGTAGCATGCAAAAGGTACACTGCCTATCTGTCAGGGTTTGACAGTGTGAGCAATTCCATCTTTGTGCCAATAGACCCTTTCCACTGAATGGAACAGGCACTGTGTCTCTTGCAAGCAGGTGTCAGGGTTCCCAGCAGGAGTTGCAAGCACATTGTTTCCCTGTGAGATTTGCATTAGCATGTGAAAGGAGTGCTTGCCAAATGAAAGCCTTTGACAAGGGAGAATCATTCACTCCTTGAAAAATACCCATTTCCGAGGAAATAGATCAACACTTGTAGCTCAGAGCAGGATGCAATGTGTGAGAGGCAGGAATAGTTTGCAACTTGTCTCCCTATGAGAAATGAGTTACCTGTTGAAAGGAATACTGGCTACCCCTGAGGTTTTTCATGTGTGAGGAACACCACCGTTCGGCCAAAATGCTGCATTCAACTGAATGGAACCAGAACAGTTGAGGATGCATGAAAACCATTCATTCCAGCAGCAAGAGGGTCTGTAATGTTGTTTAAAAGTGAGAATTGAGTGAGCTTTACAAAGGAATGCGACCTGTCTCTCAGGCTTTTACAGTGTGAAAAAGATTATCTTTGTGCAAAATAGATATTTCAATGGAAGGAAGAAGCACTGTTTCCCCTGTAAGAGAAGCATAAGTGTTACAAGCAAGAGGGTCAAGCACCTTGTTAAGCATGGCGAATTGAGTTACCTGTTTAAGGCAATACTGCCTAACTCTCAGTGTTTTCAGGGGGAGGAACATCAATGTGCTGCTAAATAGCTCCTTTCAAGTGAATGGAGGCATACTGTAGGTCCTCTAAGACAATCATTAATGGTAGAAGCAAGAGGGTCTAGCACCCTGTTAAGCATTGTGAATTGAGTTCCCTGTTGAAGGGCATAGTGCCTAACTCTCAGTGTTTTTATGGGTGGAGGAACCTCAAGCTTGAGCAAAAAGACCTCTTTCAAGTCAATGGAACCAGCACTACATCTCTTGGAAGAGAAGTATGAATGTTAGAACCAGGAGGGTCAAGCACCTTGTTTTCTAAGGCGAATTGATATACTGCTTTAAAGGAATAATGATTACAACTAAGTGTTTTCAAGGATGTGGAAAATCACCTTTGTGCAACATCACCACTCTGAAGAGAATGGAAGAAGTTCTGAGGCCCTTCTCAGAAAATTCTTTAGGTTGGAAGCAAGTCGGTCCAGCAACTTGTGTAACAGTGTGAGTAGAGTGAAGTTTACAAGGAAGACCACCTACCTCTCACGGTTTGAAAGTGTGAGGAACTTGATTTTCGGGCAAAATGGCCTGTGTCCATGAAGGGAAGTATTACTGCATGTCTTGTAGCACAACCAAAAATGTTACAAGAAAGATGCTCTAGCACTTTGTTCAGCAGCTTCAAGTGATGTAGCATGCAAAAGGTACACTGCCTATCTGTCAGGGTTTGACAGTGTGAGCAATTCCATCTTTGTGCCAATAGACCCTTTCCACTGAATGGAACAGGCACTGTGTCTCTTGCAAGCAGGTGTCAGGGTTCCCAGCAGGAGTTGCAAGCACATTGTTTCCCTGTGAGATTTGCATTAGCATGTGAAAGGAGTGCTTGCCAAATGAAAGCCTTTGACAAGGGAGAATCATTCACTCCTTGAAAAATGCCCACTTGTGAGGAAATAGTCCAACACTTGTAGCTCAGAGCAGGATGCAATGTGTGAGAGGCAGGAATAGTTTGCAACTTGTCTCCTTATGAGAAATGAGTTACCTGTTGAAAGGAATACTGGCTACGCCTGAGGTTTTTCATGTGTGAGGAACACCACAGTTCGGCCCAATAGCTGCATTCAACTGAATGGAACCAGAACAGTTGAGGACGCATGAAAACCATTCATTCCAGCAGCAAGAGGGTCTGGAATGTTGTTTAAAAGTGAGAATTGAGGGAGCTTTACAAAGGAATGCTACCTGTCTCTCAGGCTTTTACAGTGTGAAAAAGATTATCTTTGTGCAAAGTAGCCGTTTCAATGGAAGGAAGAAGCACTGTTTCCCCTGTAAGAGAAGCATAAGTGTTACAAGCAAGAGGGTCAAGCACCTTGTTAAGCATGGCGAATTGAGTTATATGTTTAAGGCAATACTGCCTAACTCTCAGTGTTTTCAGGGGGAGGAACATCAATGTGCTGCTAAATAGCTCCTTTCAAGTGAATGGAGGCATACTGTAGGTCTTCTAAGACAATCATTAATGGTAGAAGCAAGTGGGTCTAGCACCCTGTTAAGCATTGTGAATTGAGTTACCTGTTGAAGGGCATAGTGCCTAACTCTCAGTGTTTTTATGGGTGGAGGAACCTCAAGCTTGAGCAAAATGACCTCTTTCAAGTCAATAGAACCAGCACTACATCTCTTGGAAGAGAAGTATGAATGTTAGAAGCAGGAGGGTCAAGCACCTTGTTTTCTAAGGCGAATTGATATACTGCTTTAAAGGAATAATGCCTACAACTCAGTGTTTTCATGGGTGAGGAATACGACCTTTGTGCAAAATAACCCCCTTAGACACACTGTTGATGTCGTGAGAAAATCATTAATGTTAGAAAGAAAAGGGTCTACCACCTTGTTCAGCATTGTGAACTGAGTTAGCTGGTTAAAGGAATACTGCCTACCTCTCAGCGTTTTCATGGGTGAGGAACACAACTGTTGCAAAATATTCCATGCAAGCGAATGGAAGATTCCTGGTAGCACTTGTAAGAGAGTCATGAATGTTTGAAGCAACAAGGTCTAGCAAGTTGTATAGCATTCGAATTGACTTAGCTGTTAAAAGGAATACTGCCTTCTTCTCAGAGTTTTCGGGGTCAGGAACCTCACCTTTGTGCAAAATTGCCTCTGTGAAGTGAATGGAGAAACACTGTAGCTCCTGTAAGAAAACCATTAATGTTAGAAGGAAGAGGGTCAAGCACCTTCTTCAGCTTTGGGAATTGAGTGAGTTGTTTAATGGAATACCACCTACCTCTCAGCTTTTTCAGGGATGAGGTCTACCAGGTGTTTTCAAAATTGCCCCATTCGAGTGAATGGAAGCTGCACTGTAGGTCTTATAAGAGAGACATTACTGTTAACAGGAAGAGGGCCTAGCACTCTGTTGAAGATTCTCAACTGTGTTAGCTGTTGAAGGACATACTGATATCTCTCAGTGTTTTTATGTGTGAGAACCTTCAACTTTGTGCAAACTCTCCTGTGTCAAGTGACTGCACCCAGCGCTGCAGGTGTTCTGAGAAAAGTATGATTGTTACAAGCAGGAGGGTGAAGCACCTTGTCTTTGGATGAGACTTGAGTAACTTGCTTCAAGGAATACTGCCTACCACTCAGTGTTTTCAAGGATGTGGAAAATCACCTTTGTGCAACACCACCCCTTTGAAGAGAATGGAAGAAGTTCTGAGGCCCTTCTCAGAAAATTCTTTAGGTTGGAAGCAAGTCGGTCCAGCAACTTGTCTAACAGTGTGAGTAGAGTGAAGTTTACAAGGAAGACCACATACTTCTCACTGTTTGAAAGTGTGAGGAAATTGATTTTGGGGCAAAATGGTCTGTGTCCATGAAGTTAAGTATTACTGTATGTCTGTAGGACAACCACAAATGTTACAAAAAAGATGCTCTAGCACCCTGTTAAGCATTGTGAATTGAGTTACCTGTTGAAGGGCATAGTGCCTAACTCTCAGTGTTTTTATGGGTGGAGCAACCTCAAGCTTGAGCAAAATGACCTCTTTGAAGTCAATGGAACCAGCACTACATCTCTTGGAAGAGAAGTATGAATGTTAGAAGCAGGAGGGTCAAGCACATTGTTTTCTAAGGCGAATTGATATACTGCTTTAAAGGAATAAAGCCTACAACTCAGTGTTTTCAAGGATGTAAAAAATCACCTTTGTGCAACACCACCCCTTTGAAGAGAATGGAAGAAGTTCTGAGGCCCTTATCAGAAAATTCTTTAGGTTGGAAGTAAGTCGGTCCAGCAACTTGTGTAACAGTGTGAGTAGAGTGAAGTTTACAAGGAAGACCACCTACCTCTCACGGTTTGAAAGTGTGAGGAACTTGATTTTCGGGCAAAATGGCCTGTGTCCATGAAGGGAAGTATTACTGCATGTCTTGTAGCACAACCAAAAATGTTACAAGAAAGATGCTCTAGCACTTTGTTCAGCAGCTTCAAGTGATGTAGCATGCAAAAGGTACACTGCCTATCTGTCAGGGTTTGACAGTGTGAGCAATTCCATCTTTGTGCCAATAGACCCTTTCCACTGAATGGAACAGGCACTGTGTCTCTTGCAAGCAGGTGTCAGGGTTCCCAGCAGGAGTTGCAAGCACATTGTTTCCCTGTGAGATTTGCATTAGCATGTGAAAGGAGTGCTTGCCAAATGAAAGCCTTTGACAAGGGAGAATCATTCACTCCTTGAAAAATGCCCACTTGTGAGGAAATAGTCCAACACTTGTAGCTCAGAGCAGGATGCAATGTGTGAGAGGCAGGAATAGTTTGCAACTTGTCTCCTTATGAGAAATGAGTTACCTGTTGAAAGGAATACTGGCTACGCCTGAGGTTTTTCATGTGTGAGGAACACCACAGTTCGGCCCAATAGCTGCATTCAACTGAATGGAACCAGAACAGTTGAGGACGCATGAAAACCATTCATTCCAGCAGCAAGAGGGTCTGGAATGTTGTTTAAAAGTGAGAATTGAGGGAGCTTTACAAAGGAATGCTACCTGTCTCTCAGGCTTTTACAGTGTGAAAAAGATTATCTTTGTGCAAAGTAGCCGTTTCAATGGAAGGAAGAAGCACTGTTTCCCCTGTAAGAGAAGCATAAGTGTTAAAAGCAAGAGGGTCAAGCACCTTGTTAAGCATGGCGAATTGAGTTACATGTTTAAGGCAATACTGCCTAACTCTCAGTGTTTTCAGGGGGAGGAACATCAATGTGCTGCTAAATAGCTCCTTTCAAGTGAATGGAGGCATACTGTAGGTCTTCTAAGACAATCATTAATGGTAGAAGCAAGTGGGTCTAGCACCCTGTTAAGCATTGTGAATTGAGTTACCTGTTGAAGGGCATAGTGCCTAACTCTCAGTGTTTTTATGGGTGGAGGAACCTCAAGCTTGAGCAAAATGACCTCTTTCAAGTCAATAGAACCAGCACTACATCTCTTGGAAGAGAAGTATGAATGTTAGAAGCAGGAGGGTCAAGCACCTTGTTTTCTAAGGCGAATTGATATACTGCTTTAAAGGAATAATGCCTACAACTCAGTGTTTTCATGGGTGATGAATACGACCTTTGTGCAAAATAACCCCCTTAGACACACTGTTGATGTCGTGAGAAAATCATTAACGTTAGAAAGAAAAGGGTCTACCACCTTGTTCAGCATTGTGAACTGAGTTAGCTGGGTAAAGGAATACTGCCTACCTCTCAGCGTTTTCATGGGTGAGGAACACAACTGTTGCAAAATATTCCATGCAAGCGAATGGAAGATTCCTGGTAGCACTTGTAAGAGAGTCATGAATGTTTGAAGCAACAAGGTCTAGCAAGTTGTATAGCATTCGAATTGACTTAGCTGTTAAAAGGAATACTGCCTTCTTCTTAGAGTTTTCGGGGTCAGGAACCTCACCTTTGTGCAAAATTGCCTCTGTGAAGTGAATGGAGAAACACTGTAGCTCCTGTAAGAAAACCATTAATGTTAGAAGGAAGAGGGTCAAGCACCTTCTTCAGCTTTGGGAATTGAGTGAGTTGTTTAATGGAATACCACCTACCTCTCAGCTTTTTCAGGGATGAGGTCTACCAGGTGTTTTCAAAATTGCCCCATTCGAGTGAATGGAAGCTGCACTGTAGGTCTTATAAGAGAGACATTACTGTTAACAGGAAGAGGGCCTAGCACTCTGTTGAAGATTCTCAACTGTGTTAGCTGTTGAAGGACATACTGATATCTCTCAGTGTTTTTATGTGTGAGAACCTTCAACTTTGTGCAAACTCTCCTGTGTCAAGTGACTGCACCCAGCGCTGCAGGTGTTCTGAGAAAAGTATGATTGTTACAAGCAGGAGGGTGAAGCACCTTGTCTTTGGATGAGACTTGAGTAACTTGCTTCAAGGAATACTGCCTACCACTCAGTGTTTTCAAGGATGTGGAAAATCACCTTTGTGCAACACCACCCCTTTGAAGAGAATGGAAGAAGTTCTGAGGCCCTTCTCAGAAAATTCTTTAGGTTGGAAGCAAGTCGGTCCAGCAACTTGTCTAACAGTGTGAGTAGAGTGAAGTTTACAAGGAAGACCACCTACCTCTCACGGTTTGAAAGTGTGAGGAAATTGATTTTGGGGCAAAATGGTCTGTGTCCATGAAGGGAAGTATTACTGTATGTCTGTAGGACAACCACAAATGTTACAAGAAAGATGCTCTAGCACTTTGTTCAGCAGCTTCAAGTGATGTAGCATGCAAAAGGAACACTGCCTATCTGTCAGGGTTTGACAGTGTGAGCAATTCCATCTTTGTGCCAATGGACCCTTTCCACTGAATGGAACAGGCACTATGTCTCTTGCAAGCAGATGTCAGGGTTCGCAGCAGGAGTTGCAGGCACATTGTTTCCCTGTGAAAGTTGAATTAGCATGTGAAAGGAGTGCTGGCCAAATGAAAGCCTTTGACAATGGAGAATCATTCACTCCTTGAAAAATGCCCACTTGTGAGGAAATAGACCAACACTTGTAGCTCAGAACAGGATGCAATGTGTGAGAGGGAGGAATAGTTTGCAACTTGTCTCCTTATAAAAAATGAGTTACCTGTTGAAAGGAATACTGACTACCCCTGAGTCTTTTCATGAGTGAAGAACACCACCGTTTGGCCAAATAGCTGCATTCAACTGAATGGAATCAGAACAGTTGAGGATGCATGAAAACCATTCATTCCAGCAGCAAGAGGGTCTGGAATGTTGTTTATAAGTGAGAATTGAGGGTGCTTTACAAAGGAATGCTACCTGTCTCTCAGGCTTTTACAGTGTGAAAAAGATTATCTTTGTGCAAAGTAGCCGTTTCAATGGAAGGAATAAGCACTGTTTCCCCTGTAAGAGAAGCATAAGTGTTACAAGCAAGAGGGTCAAGCACCTTGTTAAGCATGGCGAATTGAGTTATATGTTTAAGGCAATACTGCCTAACTCTCACTGTTTTCAGGGGGAGGAACATCAATGTGCTGCTAAATAGCTCCTTTCAAATGAATGGAGGCATACTGTAGGTCTTCTAAGACAATCATTAATGGTAGAAGCAAGAGGGTCTAGCACCCTGTTAAGCATTGTGAATTGAGTTCCCTGTTGAAGGGCATAGTGCCTAACTCTCAGTGTTTTTATGGGTGGAGGAACCTCAAGCTTGAGCAAAAAGACCTCTTTCAAGTCAATGGAACCAGCACTACATCTCTTGGAAGAGAAGTATGAATGTTAGAACCAGGAGGGTC
The DNA here is from genome assembly GCF_047511655.1 of Castor canadensis. Taxonomy (NCBI): domain Eukaryota; kingdom Metazoa; phylum Chordata; class Mammalia; order Rodentia; family Castoridae; genus Castor; species Castor canadensis. Next base: position 70,555,234 of record NC_133389.1, read on the forward strand.
AAGCACCTTGTTTTCTAAGGCGAATTGATATACTGCTTTAAAGGAATAATGATTACAACTAAGTGTTTTCAAGGATGTGGAAAATCACCTTTGTGCAACATCACCACTCTGAAGAGAATGGAAGAAGTTCTGAGGCCCTTCTCAGAAAATTCTTTAGGTTGGAAGTAAGTCGGTCCAGCAACTTGTGTAACAGTGTGAGTAGAGTGAAGTTTACAAGGAAGACCACCTACCTCTCACGGTTTGAAAGTGTGAGGAACTTGATTTTCGGGCAAAATGGCCTGTGTCCATGAAGGGAAGTATTACTGCATGTCTTGTAGCACAACCAAAAATGTTACAAGAAAGATGCTCTAGCACTTTGTTCAGCAGCTTCAAGTGATGTAGCATGCAAAAGGTACACTGCCTATCTGTCAGGGTTTGACAGTGTGAGCAATTCCATCTTTGTGCCAATAGACCCTTTCCACTGAATGGAACAGGCACTGTGTCTCTTGCAAGCAGGTGTCAGGGTTCCCAGCAGGAGTTGCAAGCACATTGTTTCCCTGTGAGATTTGCATTAGCATGTGAAAGGAGTGCTTGCCAAATGAAAGCCTTTGACAAGGGAGAATCATTCACTCCTTGAAAAATGCCCACTTGTGAGGAAATAGTCCAACACTTGTAGCTCAGAGCAGGATGCAATGTGTGAGAGGCAGGAATAGTTTGCAACTTGTCTCCTTATGAGAAATGAGTTACCTGTTGAAAGGAATACTGGCTACGCCTGAGGTTTTTCATGTGTGAGGAACACCACAGTTCGGCCCAATAGCTGCATTCAACTGAATGGAACCAGAACAGTTGAGGACGCATGAAAACCATTCATTCCAGCAGCAAGAGGGTCTGGAATGTTGTTTAAAAGTGAGAATTGAGGGAGCTTTACAAAGGAATGCTACCTGTCTCTCAGGCTTTTACAGTGTGAAAAAGATTATCTTTGTGCAAAGTAGCCGTTTCAATGGAAGGAAGAAGCACTGTTTCCCCTGTAAGAGAAGCATAAGTGTTACAAGCAAGAGGGTCAAGCACCTTGTTAAGCATGGCGAATTGAGTTATATGTTTAAGGCAATACTGCCTAACTCTCAGTGTTTTCAGGGGGAGGAACATCAATGTGCTGCTAAATAGCTCCTTTCAAGTGAATGGAGGCATACTGTAGGTCTTCTAAGACAATCATTAATGGTAGAAGCAAGTGGGTCTAGCACCCTGTTAAGCATTGTGAATTGAGTTACCTGTTGAAGGGCATAGTGCCTAACTCTCAGTGTTTTTATGGGTGGAGGAACCTCAAGCTTGAGCAAAATGACCTCTTTCAAGTCAATAGAACCAGCACTACATCTCTTGGAAGAGAAGTATGAATGTTAGAAGCAGGAGGGTCAAGCACCTTGTTTTCTAAGGCGAATTGATATACTGCTTTAAAGGAATAATGCCTACAACTCAGTGTTTTCATGGGTGAGGAATACGACCTTTGTGCAAAATAACCCCCTTAGACACACTGTTGATGTCGTGAGAAAATCATTAATGTTAGAAAGAAAAGGGTCTACCACCTTGTTCAGCATTGTGAACTGAGTTAGCTGGGTAAAGGAATACTGCCTACCTCTCAGCGTTTTCATGGGTGAGGAACACAACTGTTGCAAAATATTCCATGCAAGCGAATGGAAGATTCCTGGTAGCACTTGTAAGAGAGTCATGAATGTTTGAAGCAACAAGGTCTAGCAAGTTGTATAGCATTCGAATTGACTTAGCTGTTAAAAGGAATACTGCCTTCTTCTCAGAGTTTTCGGGGTCAGGAACCTCACCTTTGTGCAAAATTGCCTCTGTGAAGTGAATGGAGAAACACTGTAGCTCCTGTAAGAAAACCATTAATGTTAGAAGGAAGAGGGTCAAGCACCTTCTTCAGCTTTGGGAATTGAGTGAGTTGTTTAATGGAATACCACCTACCTCTCAGCTTTTTCAGGGATGAGGTCTACCAGGTGTTTTCAAAATTGCCCCATTCGAGTGAATGGAAGCTGCACTGTAGGTCTTATAAGAGAGACATTACTGTTAACAGGAAGAGGGCCTAGCACTCTGTTGAAGATTCTCAACTGTGTTAGCTGTTGAAGGACATACTGATATCTCTCAGTGTTTTTATGTGTGAGAACCTTCAACTTTGTGCAAACTCTCCTGTGTCAAGTGACTGCACCCAGCGCTGCAGGTGTTCTGAGAAAAGTATGATTGTTACAAGCAGGAGGGTGAAGCACCTTGTCTTTGGATGAGACTTGAGTAACTTGCTTCAAGGAATACTGCCTACCACTCAGTGTTTTCAAGGATGTGGAAAATCACCTTTGTGCAACACCACCCCTTTGAAGAGAATGGAAGAAGTTCTGAGGCCCTTCTCAGAAAATTCTTTAGGTTGGAAGCAAGTCGGTCCAGCAACTTGTCTAACAGTGTGAGTAGAGTGAAGTTTACAAGGAAGACCACATACTTCTCACTGTTTGAAAGTGTGAGGAAATTGATTTTGGGGCAAAATGGTCTGTGTCCATGAAGTTAAGTATTACTGTATGTCTGTAGGACAACCACAAATGTTACAAAAAAGATGCTCTAGCACCCTGTTAAGCATTGTGAATTGAGTTACCTGTTGAAGGGCATAGTGCCTAACTCTCAGTGTTTTTATGGGTGGAGCAACCTCAAGCTTGAGCAAAATGACCTCTTTGAAGTCAATGGAACCAGCACTACATCTCTTGGAAGAGAAGTATGAATGTTAGAAGCAGGAGGGTCAAGCACATTGTTTTCTAAGGCGAATTGATATACTGCTTTAAAGGAATAAAGCCTACAACTCAGTGTTTTCAAGGATGTAAAAAATCACCTTTGTGCAACACCACCCCTTTGAAGAGAATGGAAGAAGTTCTGAGGCCCTTATCAGAAAATTCTTTAGGTTGGAAGTAAGTCGGTCCAGCAACTTGTGTAACAGTGTGAGTAGAGTGAAGTTTACAAGGAAGACCACCTACCTCTCACGGTTTGAAAGTGTGAGGAACTTGATTTTCGGGCAAAATGGCCTGTGTCCATGAAGGGAAGTATTACTGTATGTCTGTAGGACAACCACAAATGTTACAAGAAAGATGCTCTAGCACTTTGTTCAGCAGCTTCAAGTGATGTAGCATGCAAAAGGTACACTGCCTATCTGTCAGGGTTTGACAGTGTGAGCAATTCCATCTTTGTGCCAATAGACCCTTTCCACTGAATGGAACAGGCAATATGTCTCTTGCAAGCAGGTGTCAGGGTTCCCAGCAGGAGTTGCAAGCACATTGTTTCCCTGTGAGATTTGCATTAGCATGTGAAAGGAGTGCTTGCCAAATGAAAGCCTTTGACAAGGGAGAATCATTCACTCCTTGAAAAATACCCATTTCCGAGGAAATAGATCAACACTTGTAGCTCAGAGCAGGATGCAATGTGTGAGAGGCAGGAATAGTTTGCAACTTGTCTCTTTATGAGAAATGAGTTACCTGTTGAAAGGAATACTGACTACCCCTGAGTCTTTTCATGAGTGAAGAACACCACCGTTTGGCCAAATAGCTGCATTCATTTGAATGGAATCAGTTGAGGATGCATGAAAACCATTCATTCCAGCAGCAAGAGGGTCTGGAATGTTGTTTATAAGTGAGAATTGTGTGAGCTTTACAAAGGAATGCTACCTCTCTCTCAGGCTTTTACAGTGTGAAGAAGATTATCTTTGTGCAAAATAGCCGTTTCAACGGGACGAAGAAGCACTGTTTCCCCTGTAAGAGAAGCATAAGTGTTACAAGCAAGAGGGTCAAGCACCTTGTTAAGCATGGCGAATTGAGTTACCTGTTTAAGGCAATACTGCCTAACTCTCAGTGTTTTCAGGGGGAGGAACATCAATGTGCTGCTAAATAGCTCCTTTCAAGTGAATGGAGGCATACTATAGGTCTTCTAAGACAATCATTAATGGTAGAAGCAAGAGGGTCTAGCACCCTGTTAAGCATTGTGAATTGAGTTCCCTGTTGAAGGGCATAGTGCCTAACTCTCAGTGTTTTTATGGGTGGAGGAACCTCAAGCTTGAGCAAAATGACCTCTTTCAAGTCAATGGAACCAGCACTTCATCTCTTGGAAGAGAAGTATGAATGTTAGAAGGAGGAGGGTCAAGCACCTTGTTTTCTAAGGCGAATTGATATACTGCTTTAAAGGAATAATGCCTACAACTCAGTGTTTTCATGGGTGAGGAATACCACCTTTCTGAAAAATAACCCAATTAGTCACACTGTTGATGTCATGAGAAAATCATTAACGTTAGAAAGAAAAGGGTCTACCACCTTGTTCAGCATTGTGTACTGAGTTAGCTGGGTAAAGGAATACTGTCTACCTCTTAGCGTTTTCATGGGTGAGGAACACACCTGTTGCAAAATATCCCATGCAATCGAATTTAAGATTCCTGGTAGCTCTTGTAAAAGAGTCATGAATGTTTGAAGCAACGGGGTCTACCAAGTTGTTTAGCATGGTGAATTTACTTAGCTATTTAAAGGAATACGGCCTACTTCTCAGAGTTTTCGGGCTCAGGAACCTCACCTTTGTGCAAAATTGCCTCTGTGAAGTGAATGGAGAAACACTGTAGCTCTTGTAAGAAAACCATTAATGTTACAAGGAAGAGGGACAAGCACCTTCTTCAGCTTTGGGAATTGAGTGAGTTGTTTAATGGAATACCACCTACCTCTCAGCTTTTCCAGGGATGAGGACTACCAGGTGTTTTCAAAATTGCCCCATTCGAGTGAATGGAAGCTGCACTGTAGGCCTTACAAGAGAGACATTACTGTTAACAGGAAGAGGACCTAGCACTCTGTTGAGGATTCTCAACTGAGTTAGCTGTTGAAGGACATACTGATACCTCTCGGTGTTTTTATGTGTGAGAACCTTCAACTTTGTGCAAACTCTCCTGTGTCAAGTGACTGCACCCAGCGCTGCAGGTGTTGTGAGAAAAGTATGAATGTTACAAGCGGGAGGGTGAAGCACCTTGTCTTTGGATGAGACTTGAGTAACTTGCTTCAAGGAATACTGCCTACCACTCAGTGTTTTCAAGGATGTGCAAAATCACCTTTGTGCAACATCACCCCTTTGAACAGAATGGAAGAAGTTCTGAGGCCCTTCTCAGAAAATTCTTTAGGTTGGAAGCAAGTCGGTCCAGCAACTTGCATAACAGTGTGAGTAGAGTGAAGTTTACAAGGAAGACCACCTACCTCTCACGGTTTGAAAGTGTGAGGAACTTCATTTTGGGGCAAAATGGCCTGTGTCCATGAAGGGAAGTATTACTGTATGTCTGTAGGACAACCACAAATGTTACAAGAAAGATGCTCTAGCACTTTGTTCAGCAGCTTCAAGTGATGTAGCATGCAAAAGGAACACTGCCTATCTGTCAGGGTTTGACAGTGTGAGCAATTCCATCTTTGTGCCAATGGACACTTTCCACTGAATGGAACAGGCACTATGTCTCTTGCAAGCAGATGTCAGGGTTCGCAGCAGGAGTTGCAGGCACATTGTTTCCCTGTGAAAGTTGAATTAGCATGTGAAAGGAGTGCTGGCCAAATGAAAGCCTTTGACAATGGAGAATCATTCACTCCTTGAAAAATACCCACTTCTGAGGAAATAGACCAACACTTGTAGCTCAGAGCAGGATGCAATGTGTGAGAGGCAGGAATAGTTTGCATCTTTGTCTCCCTATGAGAAATGAGTTACCTGTTGAAAGGAATACTGGCTACGCCTGAGGTTTTTCATGTGTGAGGAACACCACGGTTCGGCCAAATAGCTGCTTTCAACTGAATGGAATCAGAACAGTTGAGGATGCATGAAAACCATACATTCCAGCAGCAAGAGGGTCTGGAATGTTGTTTAAAAGTGAGAATTGAGTGAGCTTTACAAAGGAATGCGACCTGTCTCTCAGGCTTTTACAGTGTGAAGAAGATTATCTTTGTGCAAAATAGCCTTTTCAATGGAAGGAAGAAGCACTGTTTCCCCTGTAAGAGAAGCATAAGTGTTACAAGCAAGAGGGTCAAGCACCTTGTTAAGCATGGCGAATTGAGTTACCTGTTTAAGGCAATATTGCCTAACTCTCAGTGTTTTCAGGGGGAGGAACATCAATGTGCTGCTAAATAGCTCCTTTCAAGTGAATGGAGGCATACTGTAGGTCTTCTAAGACAATCATTAATGGTAGAAGCAAGAGGGTCTAGCACCCTGTTAAGCATTGTGAATTGAGTTACCTGTTGAAGGGCATAGTGCCTAATTCTCAGTGTTTTTATGGGTGGAGGAACCTCAAGCTTGAGCAAAAAGACCTCTTTCAAGTCAATGGAACCAGCACTACATCTCTTGGAAGAGAAGTATGAATGTTAGAAGCAGGAGGGTCAAGCACCTTGTTTTCTAAGGCGAATTGATATACTGCTTTAAAGGAATAATGATTACAACTAAGTGTTTTCAAGGATGTGGAAAATCACCTTTGTGCAACATCACCACTCTGAAGAGAATGGAAGAAGTTCTGAGGCCCTTCTCAGAAAATTCTTTAGGTTGGAAGCAAGTGGTTCCAGCATCTTGCGTAACAGTGTGAGTAGAGTGAAGTTTACAAGGAAGACCACCTACCTCTCACGGTTTGAAAGTGTGAGGAACTTGATTTTGGGGCAAAATGGCCTGTGTCCATGAAGGGAAGTATTACTGTATGTCTGTAGGACAACCACAAATGTTACAAGAAAGATGCTCTAGCACTTTGTTCAGCAGCTTCAAGTGATGTAGCATGCAAAAGGTACACTGCCTATCTGTCAGGGTTTGACAGTGTGAGCAATTCCATCTTTGTGCCAATAGACCCTTTCCACTGAATGGAACAGGCACTGTGTCTCTTGCAAGCAGGTGTCAGGGTTCCCAGCAGGAGTTGCAAGCACATTGTTTCCCTGTGAGATTTGCATTAGCATGTGAAAGGAGTGCTTGCCAAATGAAAGCCTTTGACAAGGGAGAATCATTCACTCCTTGAAAAATACCCATTTCCGAGGAAATAGATCAACACTTGTAGCTCAGAGCAGGATGCAATGTGTGAGAGGCAGGAATAGTTTGCAACTTGTCTCCCTATGAGAAATGAGTTACCTGTTGAAAGGAATACTGGCTACCCCTGAGGTTTTTCATGTGTGAGGAACACCACCGTTCGGCCAAAATGCTGCATTCAACTGAATGGAACCAGAACAGTTGAGGATGCATGAAAACCATTCATTCCAGCAGCAAGAGGGTCTGTAATGTTGTTTAAAAGTGAGAATTGAGTGAGCTTTACAAAGGAATGCGACCTGTCTCTCAGGCTTTTACAGTGTGAAAAAGATTATCTTTGTGCAAAATAGATATTTCAATGGAAGGAAGAAGCACTGTTTCCCCTGTAAGAGAAGCATAAGTGTTACAAGCAAGAGGGTCAAGCACCTTGTTAAGCATGGCGAATTGAGTTACCTGTTTAAGGCAATACCGCCTAACTCTCAGTGTTTTCAGGGGGAGGAACATCAATGTGCTGCTAAATAGCTCCTTTCAAGTGAATGGAAGCATACTGTAGGTCCTCTAAGACAATCATTAATGGTAGAAGCAAGAGGGTCTAGCACCCTGTTAAGCATTGTGAATTGAGTTCCCTGTTGAAGGGCATAGTGCCTAACTCTCAGTGTTTTTATGGGTGGAGGAACCTCAAGCTTGAGCAAAAAGACCTCTTTCAAGTCAATGGAACCAGCACTACATCTCTTGGAAGAGAAGTATGAATGTTAGAACCAGGAGGGTCAAGCACCTTGTTTTCTAAGGCGAATTGATATACTGCTTTAAAGGAATAATGATTACAACTAAGTGTTTTCAAGGATGTGGAAAATCACCTTTGTGCAACATCACCACTCTGAAGAGAATGGAAGAAGTTCTGAGGCCCTTCTCAGAAAATTCTTTAGGTTGGAAGCAAGTCGGTCCAGCAACTTGTGTAACAGTGTGAGTAGAGTGAAGTTTACAAGGAAGACCACCTACCTCTCACGGTTTGAAAGTGTGAGGAACTTGATTTTCGGGCAAAATGGCCTGTGTCCATGAAGGGAAGTATTACTGCATGTCTTGTAGCACAACCAAAAATGTTACAAGAAAGATGCTCTAGCACTTTGTTCAGCAGCTTCAAGTGATGTAGCATGCAAAAGGTACACTGCCTATCTGTCAGGGTTTGACAGTGTGAGCAATTCCATCTTTGTGCCAATAGACCCTTTCCACTGAATGGAACAGGCACTGTGTCTCTTGCAAGCAGGTGTCAGGGTTCCCAGCAGGAGTTGCAAGCACATTGTTTCCCTGTGAGATTTGCATTAGCATGTGAAAGGAGTGCTTGCCAAATGAAAGCCTTTGACAAGGGAGAATCATTCACTCCTTGAAAAATGCCCACTTGTGAGGAAATAGTCCAACACTTGTAGCTCAGAGCAGGATGCAATGTGTGAGAGGCAGGAATAGTTTGCAACTTGTCTCCTTATGAGAAATGAGTTACCTGTTGAAAGGAATACTGGCTACGCCTGAGGTTTTTCATGTGTGAGGAACACCACAGTTCGGCCCAATAGCTGCATTCAACTGAATGGAACCAGAACAGTTGAGGACGCATGAAAACCATTCATTCCAGCAGCAAGAGGGTCTGGAATGTTGTTTAAAAGTGAGAATTGAGGGAGCTTTACAAAGGAATGCTACCTGTCTCTCAGGCTTTTACAGTGTGAAAAAGATTATCTTTGTGCAAAGTAGCCGTTTCAATGGAAGGAAGAAGCACTGTTTCCCCTGTAAGAGAAGCATAAGTGTTACAAGCAAGAGGGTCAAGCACCTTGTTAAGCATGGCGAATTGAGTTATATGTTTAAGGCAATACTGCCTAACTCTCAGTGTTTTCAGGGGGAGGAACATCAATGTGCTGCTAAATAGCTCCTTTCAAGTGAATGGAGGCATACTGTAGGTCTTCTAAGACAATCATTAATGGTAGAAGCAAGTGGGTCTAGCACCCTGTTAAGCATTGTGAATTGAGTTACCTGTTGAAGGGCATAGTGCCTAACTCTCAGTGTTTTTATGGGTGGAGGAACCTCAAGCTTGAGCAAAATGACCTCTTTCAAGTCAATAGAACCAGCACTACATCTCTTGGAAGAGAAGTATGAATGTTAGAAGCAGGAGGGTCAAGCACCTTGTTTTCTAAGGCGAATTGATATACTGCTTTAAAGGAATAATGCCTACAACTCAGTGTTTTCATGGGTGATGAATACGACCTTTGTGCAAAATAACCCCCTTAGACACACTGTTGATGTCGTGAGAAAATCATTAACGTTAGAAAGAAAAGGGTCTACCACCTTGTTCAGCATTGTGAACTGAGTTAGCTGGGTAAAGGAATACTGCCTACCTCTCAGCGTTTTCATGGGTGAGGAACACAACTGTTGCAAAATATTCCATGCAAGCGAATGGAAGATTCCTGGTAGCACTTGTAAGAGAGTCATGAATGTTTGAAGCAACAAGGTCTAGCAAGTTGTATAGCATTCGAATTGACTTAGCTGTTAAAAGGAATACTGCCTTCTTCTTAGAGTTTTCGGGGTCAGGAACCTCACCTTTGTGCAAAATTGCCTCTGTGAAGTGAATGGAGAAACACTGTAGCTCCTGTAAGAAAACCATTAATGTTAGAAGGAAGAGGGTCAAGCACCTTCTTCAGCTTTGGGAATTGAGTGAGTTGTTTAATGGAATACCACCTACCTCTCAGCTTTTTCAGGGATGAGGTCTACCAGGTGTTTTCAAAATTGCCCCATTCGAGTGAATGGAAGCTGCACTGTAGGTCTTATAAGAGAGACATTACTGTTAACAGGAAGAGGGCCTAGCACTCTGTTGAAGATTCTCAACTGTGTTAGCTGTTGAAGGACATACTGATATCTCTCAGTGTTTTTATGTGTGAGAACCTTCAACTTTGTGCAAACTCTCCTGTGTCAAGTGACTGCACCCAGCGCTGCAGGTGTTCTGAGAAAAGTATGATTGTTACAAGCAGGAGGGTGAAGCACCTTGTCTTTGGATGAGACTTGAGTAACTTGCTTCAAGGAATACTGCCTACCACTCAGTGTTTTCAAGGATGTGGAAAATCACCTTTGTGCAACACCACCCCTTTGAAGAGAATGGAAGAAGTTCTGAGGCCCTTCTCAGAAAATTCTTTAGGTTGGAAGCAAGTCGGTCCAGCAACTTGTCTAACAGTGTGAGTAGAGTGAAGTTTACAAGGAAGACCACCTACCTCTCACGGTTTGAAAGTGTGAGGAAATTGATTTTGGGGCAAAATGGTCTGTGTCCATGAAGGGAAGTATTACTGTATGTCTGTAGGACAACCACAAATGTTACAAGAAAGATGCTCTAGCACTTTGTTCAGCAGCTTCAAGTGATGTAGCATGCAAAAGGAACACTGCCTATCTGTCAGGGTTTGACAGTGTGAGCAATTCCATCTTTGTGCCAATGGACCCTTTCCACTGAATGGAACAGGCACTATGTCTCTTGCAAGCAGATGTCAGGGTTCGCAGCAGGAGTTGCAGGCACATTGTTTCCCTGTGAAAGTTGAATTAGCATGTGAAAGGAGTGCTGGCCAAATGAAAGCCTTTGACAATGGAGAATCATTCACTCCTTGAAAAATGCCCACTTGTGAGGAAATAGACCAACACTTGTAGCTCAGAACAGGATGCAATGTGTGAGAGGGAGGAATAGTTTGCAACTTGTCTCCTTATAAAAAATGAGTTACCTGTTGAAAGGAATACTGACTACCCCTGAGTCTTTTCATGAGTGAAGAACACCACCGTTTGGCCAAATAGCTGCATTCAACTGAATGGAATCAGAACAGTTGAGGATGCATGAAAACCATTCATTCCAGCAGCAAGAGGGTCTGGAATGTTGTTTATAAGTGAGAATTGAGGGTGCTTTACAAAGGAATGCTACCTGTCTCTCAGGCTTTTACAGTGTGAAAAAGATTATCTTTGTGCAAAGTAGCCGTTTCAATGGAAGGAATAAGCACTGTTTCCCCTGTAAGAGAAGCATAAGTGTTACAAGCAAGAGGGTCAAGCACCTTGTTAAGCATGGCGAATTGAGTTATATGTTTAAGGCAATACTGCCTAACTCTCACTGTTTTCAGGGGGAGGAACATCAATGTGCTGCTAAATAGCTCCTTTCAAATGAATGGAGGCATACTGTAGGTCTTCTAAGACAATCATTAATGGTAGAAGCAAGAGGGTCTAGCACCCTGTTAAGCATTGTGAATTGAGTTCCCTGTTGAAGGGCATAGTGCCTAACTCTCAGTGTTTTTATGGGTGGAGGAACCTCAAGCTTGAGCAAAAAGACCTCTTTCAAGTCAATGGAACCAGCACTACATCTCTTGGAAGAGAAGTATGAATGTTAGAACCAGGAGGGTCAAGCACCTTGTTTTCTAAGGCGAATTGATATACTGCTTTAAAGGAATAATGATTACAACTAAGTGTTTTCAAGGATGTGGAAAATCACCTTTGTGCAACATCACCACTCTGAAGAGAATGGAAGAAGTTCTGAGGCCCTTCTCAGAAAATTCTTTAGGTTGGAAGTAAGTCGGTCCAGCAACTTGTGTAACAGTGTGAGTAGAGTGAAGTTTACAAGGAAGACCACCTACCTCTCACGGTTTGAAAGTGTGAGGAACTTGATTTTCGGGCAAAATGGCCTGTGTCCATGAAGGGAAGTATTACTGCATGTCTTGTAGCACAACCAAAAATGTTACAAGAAAGATGCTCTAGCACTTTGTTCAGCAGCTTCAAGTGATGTAGCATGCAAAAGGTACACTGCCTATCTGTCAGGGTTTGACAGTGTGAGCAATTCCATCTTTGTGCCAATAGACCCTTTCCACTGAATGGAACAGGCACTGTGTCTCTTGCAAGCAGGTGTCAGGGTTCCCAGCAGGAGTTGCAAGCACATTGTTTCCCTGTGAGATTTGCATTAGCATGTGAAAGGAGTGCTTGCCAAATGAAAGCCTTTGACAAGGGAGAATCATTCACTCCTTGAAAAATGCCCACTTGTGAGGAAATAGTCCAACACTTGTAGCTCAGAGCAGGATGCAATGTGTGAGAGGCAGGAATAGTTTGCAACTTGTCTCCTTATGAGAAATGAGTTACCTGTTGAAAGGAATACTGGCTACGCCTGAGGTTTTTCATGTGTGAGGAACACCACAGTTCGGCCCAATAGCTGCATTCAACTGAATGGAACCAGAACAGTTGAGGACGCATGAAAACCATTCATTCCAGCAGCAAGAGGGTCTGGAATGTTGTTTAAAAGTGAGAATTGAGGGAGCTTTACAAAGGAATGCTACCTGTCTCTCAGGCTTTTACAGTGTGAAAAAGATTATCTTTGTGCAAAGTAGCCGTTTCAATGGAAGGAAGAAGCACTGTTTCCCCTGTAAGAGAAGCATAAGTGTTACAAGCAAGAGGGTCAAGCACCTTGTTAAGCATGGCGAATTGAGTTATATGTTTAAGGCAATACTGCCTAACTCTCAGTGTTTTCAGGGGGAGGAACATCAATGTGCTGCTAAATAGCTCCTTTCAAGTGAATGGAGGCATACTGTAGGTCTTCTAAGACAATCATTAATGGTAGAAGCAAGTGGGTCTAGCACCCTGTTAAGCATTGTGAATTGAGTTACCTGTTGAAGGGCATAGTGCCTAACTCTCAGTGTTTTTATGGGTGGAGGAACCTCAAGCTTGAGCAAAATGACCTCTTTCAAGTCAATAGAACCAGCACTACATCTCTTGGAAGAGAAGTATGAATGTTAGAAGCAGGAGGGTCAAGCACCTTGTTTTCTAAGGCGAATTGATATACTGCTTTAAAGGAATAATGCCTACAACTCAGTGTTTTCATGGGTGAGGAATACGACCTTTGTGCAAAATAACCCCCTTAGACACACTGTTGATGTCGTGAGAAAATCATTAATGTTAGAAAGAAAAGGGTCTACCACCTTGTTCAGCATTGTGAACTGAGTTAGCTGGGTAAAGGAATACTGCCTACCTCTCAGCGTTTTCATGGGTGAGGAACACAACTGTTGCAAAATATTCCATGCAAGCGAATGGAAGATTCCTGGTAGCACTTGTAAGAGAGTCATGAATGTTTGAAGCAACAAGGTCTAGCAAGTTGTATAGCATTCGAATTGACTTAGCTGTTAAAAGGAATACTGCCTTCTTCTCAGAGTTTTCGGGGTCAGGAACCTCACCTTTGTGCAAAATTGCCTCTGTGAAGTGAATGGAGAAACACTGTAGCTCCTGTAAGAAAACCATTAATGTTAGAAGGAAGAGGGTCAAGCACCTTCTTCAGCTTTGGGAATTGAGTGAGTTGTTTAATGGAATACCACCTACCTCTCAGCTTTTTCAGGGATGAGGTCTACCAGGTGTTTTCAAAATTGCCCCATTCGAGTGAATGGAAGCTGCACTGTAGGTCTTATAAGAGAGACATTACTGTTAACAGGAAGAGGGCCTAGCACTCTGTTGAAGATTCTCAACTGTGTTAGCTGTTGAAGGACATACTGATATCTCTCAGTGTTTTTATGTGTGAGAACCTTCAACTTTGTGCAAACTCTCCTGTGTCAAGTGACTGCACCCAGCGCTGCAGGTGTTCTGAGAAAAGTATGATTGTTACAAGCAGGAGGGTGAAGCACCTTGTCTTTGGATGAGACTTGAGTAACTTGCTTCAAGGAATACTGCCTACCACTCAGTGTTTTCAAGGATGTGGAAAATCACCTTTGTGCAACACCACCCCTTTGAAGAGAATGGAAGAAGTTCTGAGGCCCTTCTCAGAAAATTCTTTAGGTTGGAAGCAAGTCGGTCCAGCAACTTGTCTAACAGTGTGAGTAGAGTGAAGTTTACAAGGAAGACCACATACTTCTCACTGTTTGAAAGTGTGAGGAAATTGATTTTGGGGCAAAATGGTCTGTGTCCATGAAGTTAAGTATTACTGTATGTCTGTAGGACAACCACAAATGTTACAAAAAAGATGCTCTAGCACCCTGTTAAGCATTGTGAATTGAGTTACCTGTTGAAGGGCATAGTGCCTAACTCTCAGTGTTTTTATGGGTGGAGCAACCTCAAGCTTGAGCAAAATGACCTCTTTGAAGTCAATGGAACCAGCACTACATCTCTTGGAAGAGAAGTATGAATGTTAGAAGCAGGAGGGTCAAGCACATTGTTTTCTAAGGCGAATTGATATACTGCTTTAAAGGAATAAAGCCTACAACTCAGTGTTTTCAAGGATGTAAAAAATCACCTTTGTGCAACACCACCCCTTTGAAGAGAATGGAAGAAGTTCTGAGGCCCTTATCAGAAAATTCTTTAGGTTGGAAGTAAGTCGGTCCAGCAACTTGTGTAACAGTGTGAGTAGAGTGAAGTTTACAAGGAAGACCACCTACCTCTCACGGTTTGAAAGTGTGAGGAACTTGATTTTCGGGCAAAATGGCCTGTGTCCATGAAGGGAAGTATTACTGTATGTCTGTAGGACAACCACAAATGTTACAAGAAAGATGCTCTAGCACTTTGTTCAGCAGCTTCAAGTGATGTAGCATGCAAAAGGTACACTGCCTATCTGTCAGGGTTTGACAGTGTGAGCAATTCCATCTTTGTGCCAATAGACCCTTTCCACTGAATGGAACAGGCAATATGTCTCTTGCAAGCAGGTGTCAGGGTTCCCAGCAGGAGTTGCAAGCACATTGTTTCCCTGTGAGATTTGCATTAGCATGTGAAAGGAGTGCTTGCCAAATGAAAGCCTTTGACAAGGGAGAATCATTCACTCCTTGAAAAATACCCATTTCCGAGGAAATAGATCAACACTTGTAGCTCAGAGCAGGATGCAATGTGTGAGAGGCAGGAATAGTTTGCAACTTGTCTCTTTATGAGAAATGAGTTACCTGTTGAAAGGAATACTGACTACCCCTGAGTCTTTTCATGAGTGAAGAACACCACCGTTTGGCCAAATAGCTGCATTCATTTGAATGGAATCAGTTGAGGATGCATGAAAACCATTCATTCCAGCAGCAAGAGGGTCTGGAATGTTGTTTATAAGTGAGAATTGTGTGAGCTTTACAAAGGAATGCTACCTCTCTCTCAGGCTTTTACAGTGTGAAGAAGATTATCTTTGTGCAAAATAGCCGTTTCAACGGGACGAAGAAGCACTGTTTCCCCTGTAAGAGAAGCATAAGTGTTACAAGCAAGAGGGTCAAGCACCTTGTTAAGCATGGCGAATTGAGTTGCCTGTTTAAGGCAATACTGCCTAACTCTCAGTGTTTTCAGGGGGAGGAACATCAATGTGCTGCTAAATAGCTCCTTTCAAGTGAATGGAGGCATACTATAGGTCTTCTAAGACAATCATTAATGGTAGAAGCAAGAGGGTCTAGCACCCTGTTAAGCATTGTGAATTGAGTTCCCTGTTGAAGGGCATAGTGCCTAACTCTCAGTGTTTTTATGGGTGGAGGAACCTCAAGCTTGAGCAAAATGACCTCTTTCAAGTCAATGGAACCAGCACTTCATCTCTTGGAAGAGAAGTATGAATGTTAGAAGGAGGAGGGTCAAGCACCTTGTTTTCTAAGGCGAATTGATATACTGCTTTAAAGGAATAATGCCTACAACTCAGTGTTTTCATGGGTGAGGAATACCACCTTTCTGAAAAATAACCCAATTAGTCACACTGTTGATGTCATGAGAAAATCATTAACGTTAGAAAGAAAAGGGTCTACCACCTTGTTCAGCATTGTGTACTGAGTTAGCTGGGTAAAGGAATACTGTCTACCTCTTAGCGTTTTCATGGGTGAGGAACACACCTGTTGCAAAATATCCCATGCAATCGAATTTAAGATTCCTGGTAGCTCTTGTAAAAGAGTCATGAATGTTTGAAGCAACGGGGTCTACCAAGTTGTTTAGCATGGTGAATTTACTTAGCTATTTAAAGGAATACGGCCTACTTCTCAGAGTTTTCGGGCTCAGGAACCTCACCTTTGTGCAAAATTGCCTCTGTGAAGTGAATGGAGAAACACTGTAGCTCTTGTAAGAAAACCATTAATGTTACAAGGAAGAGGGACAAGCACCTTCTTCAGCTTTGGGAATTGAGTGAGTTGTTTAATGGAATACCACCTACCTCTCAGCTTTTCCAGGGATGAGGACTACCAGGTGTTTTCAAAATTGCCCCATTCGAGTGAATGGAAGCTGCACTGTAGGCCTTACAAGAGAGACATTACTGTTAACAGGAAGAGGACCTAGCACTCTGTTGAGGATTCTCAACTGAGTTAGCTGTTGAAGGACATACTGATACCTCTCGGTGTTTTTATGTGTGAGAACCTTCAACTTTGTGCAAACTCTCCTGTGTCAAGTGACTGCACCCAGCGCTGCAGGTGTTGTGAGAAAAGTATGAATGTTACAAGCGGGAGGGTGAAGCACCTTGTCTTTGGATGAGACTTGAGTAACTTGCTTCAAGGAATACTGCCTACCACTCAGTGTTTTCAAGGATGTGCAAAATCACCTTTGTGCAACATCACCCCTTTGAACAGAATGGAAGAAGTTCTGAGGCCCTTCTCAGAAAATTCTTTAGGTTGGAAGCAAGTCGGTCCAGCAACTTGCATAACAGTGTGAGTAGAGTGAAGTTTACAAGGAAGACCACCTACCTCTCACGGTTTGAAAGTGTGAGGAACTTCATTTTGGGGCAAAATGGCCTGTGTCCATGAAGGGAAGTATTACTGTATGTCTGTAGGACAACCACAAATGTTACAAGAAAGATGCTCTAGCACTTTGTTCAGCAGCTTCAAGTGATGTAGCATGCAAAAGGAACACTGCCTATCTGTCAGGGTTTGACAGTGTGAGCAATTCCATCTTTGTGCCAATGGACACTTTCCACTGAATGGAACAGGCACTATGTCTCTTGCAAGCAGATGTCAGGGTTCGCAGCAGGAGTTGCAGGCACATTGTTTCCCTGTGAAAGTTGAATTAGCATGTGAAAGGAGTGCTGGCCAAATGAAAGCCTTTGACAATGGAGAATCATTCACTCCTTGAAAAATACCCACTTCTGAGGAAATAGACCAACACTTGTAGCTCAGAGCAGGATGCAATGTGTGAGAGGCAGGAATAGTTTGCATCTTTGTCTCCCTATGAGAAATGAGTTACCTGTTGAAAGGAATACTGGCTACGCCTGAGGTTTTTCATGTGTGAGGAACACCACGGTTCGGCCAAATAGCTGCTTTCAACTGAATGGAATCAGAACAGTTGAGGATGCATGAAAACCATACATTCCAGCAGCAAGAGGGTCTGGAATGTTGTTTAAAAGTGAGAATTGAGTGAGCTTTACAAAGGAATGCGACCTGTCTCTCAGGCTTTTACAGTGTGAAGAAGATTATCTTTGTGCAAAATAGCCTTTTCAATGGAAGGAAGAAGCACTGTTTCCCCTGTAAGAGAAGCATAAGTGTTACAAGCAAGAGGGTCAAGCACCTTGTTAAGCATGGCGAATTGAGTTACCTGTTTAAGGCAATATTGCCTAACTCTCAGTGTTTTCAGGGGGAGGAACATCAATGTGCTGCTAAATAGCTCCTTTCAAGTGAATGGAGGCATACTGTAGGTCTTCTAAGACAATCATTAATGGTAGAAGCAAGAGGGTCTAGCACCCTGTTAAGCATTGTGAATTGAGTTACCTGTTGAAGGGCATAGTGCCTAATTCTCAGTGTTTTTATGGGTGGAGGAACCTCAAGCTTGAGCAAAAAGACCTCTTTCAAGTCAATGGAACCAGCACTACATCTCTTGGAAGAGAAGTATGAATGTTAGAAGCAGGAGGGTCAAGCACCTTGTTTTCTAAGGCGAATTGATATACTGCTTTAAAGGAATAATGATTACAACTAAGTGTTTTCAAGGATGTGGAAAATCACCTTTGTGCAACATCACCACTCTGAAGAGAATGGAAGAAGTTCTGAGGCCCTTCTCAGAAAATTCTTTAGGTTGGAAGCAAGTGGTTCCAGCAACTTGCGTAACAGTGTGAGTAGAGTGAAGTTTACAAGGAAGACCACCTACCTCTCACGGTTTGAAAGTGTGAGGAACTTGATTTTGGGGCAAAATGGCCTGTGTCCATGAAGGGAAGTATTACTGTATGTCTGTAGGACAACCACAAATGTTACAAGAAAGATGCTCTAGCACTTTGTTCAGCAGCTTCAAGTGATGTAGCATGCAAAAGGTACACTGCCTATCTGTCAGGGTTTGACAGTGTGAGCAATTCCATCTTTGTGCCAATAGACCCTTTCCACTGAATGGAACAGGCACTGTGTCTCTTGCAAGCAGGTGTCAGGGTTCCCAGCAGGAGTTGCAAGCACATTGTTTCCCTGTGAGATTTGCATTAGCATGTGAAAGGAGTGCTTGCCAAATGAAAGCCTTTGACAAGGGAGAATCATTCACTCCTTGAAAAATACCCATTTCCGAGGAAATAGATCAACACTTGTAGCTCAGAGCAGGATGCAATGTGTGAGAGGCAGGAATAGTTTGCAACTTGTCTCCCTATGAGAAATGAGTTACCTGTTGAAAGGAATACTGGCTACCCCTGAGGTTTTTCATGTGTGAGGAACACCACCGTTCGGCCAAAATGCTGCATTCAACTGAATGGAACCAGAACAGTTGAGGATGCATGAAAACCATTCATTCCAGCAGCAAGAGGGTCTGTAATGTTGTTTAAAAGTGAGAATTGAGTGAGCTTTACAAAGGAATGCGACCTGTCTCTCAGGCTTTTACAGTGTGAAAAAGATTATCTTTGTGCAAAATAGATATTTCAATGGAAGGAAGAAGCACTGTTTCCCCTGTAAGAGAAGCATAAGTGTTACAAGCAAGAGGGTCAAGCACCTTGTTAAGCATGGCGAATTGAGTTACCTGTTTAAGGCAATACCGCCTAACTCTCAGTGTTTTCAGGGGGAGGAACATCAATGTGCTGCTAAATAGCTCCTTTCAAGTGAATGGAAGCATACTGTAGGTCCTCTAAGACAATCATTAATGGTAGAAGCAAGAGGGTCTAGCACCCTGTTAAGCATTGTGAATTGAGTTCCCTGTTGAAGGGCATAGTGCCTAACTCTCAGTGTTTTTATGGGTGGAGGAACCTCAAGCTTGAGCAAAAAGACCTCTTTCAAGTCAATGGAACCAGCACTACATCTCTTGGAAGAGAAGTATGAATGTTAGAACCAGGAGGGTCAAGCACCTTGTTTTCTAAGGCGAATTGATATACTGCTTTAAAGGAATAATGATTACAACTAAGTGTTTTCAAGGATGTGGAAAATCACCTTTGTGCAACATCACCACTCTGAAGAGAATGGAAGAAGTTCTGAGGCCCTTCTCAGAAAATTCTTTAGGTTGGAAGCAAGTCGGTCCAGCAACTTGTGTAACAGTGTGAGTAGAGTGAAGTTTACAAGGAAGACCACCTACCTCTCACGGTTTGAAAGTGTGAGGAACTTGATTTTCGGGCAAAATGGCCTGTGTCCATGAAGGGAAGTATTACTGCATGTCTTGTAGCACAACCAAAAATGTTACAAGAAAGATGCTCTAGCACTTTGTTCAGCAGCTTCAAGTGATGTAGCATGCAAAAGGTACACTGCCTATCTGTCAGGGTTTGACAGTGTGAGCAATTCCATCTTTGTGCCAATAGACCCTTTCCACTGAATGGAACAGGCACTGTGTCTCTTGCAAGCAGGTGTCAGGGTTCCCAGCAGGAGTTGCAAGCACATTGTTTCCCTGTGAGATTTGCATTAGCATGTGAAAGGAGTGCTTGCCAAATGAAAGCCTTTGACAAGGGAGAATCATTCACTCCTTGAAAAATGCCCACTTGTGAGGAAATAGTCCAACACTTGTAGCTCAGAGCAGGATGCAATGTGTGAGAGGCAGGAATAGTTTGCAACTTGTCTCCTTATGAGAAATGAGTTACCTGTTGAAAGGAATACTGGCTACGCCTGAGGTTTTTCATGTGTGAGGAACACCACAGTTCGGCCCAATAGCTGCATTCAACTGAATGGAACCAGAACAGTTGAGGACGCATGAAAACCATTCATTCCAGCAGCAAGAGGGTCTGGAATGTTGTTTAAAAGTGAGAATTGAGGGAGCTTTACAAAGGAATGCTACCTGTCTCTCAGGCTTTTACAGTGTGAAAAAGATTATCTTTGTGCAAAGTAGCCGTTTCAATGGAAGGAAGAAGCACTGTTTCCCCTGTAAGAGAAGCATAAGTGTTACAAGCAAGAGGGTCAAGCACCTTGTTAAGCATGGCGAATTGAGTTATATGTTTAAGGCAATACTGCCTAACTCTCAGTGTTTTCAGGGGGAGGAACATCAATGTGCTGCTAAATAGCTCCTTTCAAGTGAATGGAGGCATACTGTAGGTCTTCTAAGACAATCATTAATGGTAGAAGCAAGTGGGTCTAGCACCCTGTTAAGCATTGTGAATTGAGTTACCTGTTGAAGGGCATAGTGCCTAACTCTCAGTGTTTTTATGGGTGGAGGAACCTCAAGCTTGAGCAAAATGACCTCTTTCAAGTCAATAGAACCAGCACTACATCTCTTGGAAGAGAAGTATGAATGTTAGAAGCAGGAGGGTCAAGCACCTTGTTTTCTAAGGCGAATTGATATACTGCTTTAAAGGAATAATGCCTACAACTCAGTGTTTTCATGGGTGAGGAATACGACCTTTGTGCAAAATAACCCCCTTAGACACACTGTTGATGTCGTGAGAAAATCATTAATGTTAGAAAGAAAAGGGTCTACCACCTTGTTCAGCATTGTGAACTGAGTTAGCTGGGTAAAGGAATACTGCCTACCTCTCAGCGTTTTCATGGGTGAGGAACACAACTGTTGCAAAATATTCCATGCAAGCGAATGGAAGATTCCTGGTAGCACTTGTAAGAGAGTCATGAATGTTTGAAGCAACAAGGTCTAGCAAGTTGTATAGCATTCGAATTGACTTAGCTGTTAAAAGGAATACTGCCTTCTTCTCAGAGTTTTCGGGGTCAGGAACCTCACCTTTGTGCAAAATTGCCTCTGTGAAGTGAATGGAGAAACACTGTAGCTCCTGTAAGAAAACCATTAATGTTAGAAGGAAGAGGGTCAAGCACCTTCTTCAGCTTTGGGAATTGAGTGAGTTGTTTAATGGAATACCACCTACCTCTCAGCTTTTTCAGGGATGAGGTCTACCAGGTGTTTTCAAAATTGCCCCATTCGAGTGAATGGAAGCTGCACTGTAGGTCTTATAAGAGAGACATTACTGTTAACAGGAAGAGGGCCTAGCACTCTGTTGAAGATTCTCAACTGTGTTAGCTGTTGAAGGACATACTGATATCTCTCAGTGTTTTTATGTGTGAGAACCTTCAACTTTGTGCAAACTCTCCTGTGTCAAGTGACTGCACCCAGCGCTGCAGGTGTTCTGAGAAAAGTATGATTGTTACAAGCAGGAGGGTGAAGCACCTTGTCTTTGGATGAGACTTGAGTAACTTGCTTCAAGGAATACTGCCTACCACTCAGTGTTTTCAAGGATGTGGAAAATCACCTTTGTGCAACACCACCCCTTTGAAGAGAATGGAAGAAGTTCTGAGGCCCTTCTCAGAAAATTCTTTAGGTTGGAAGCAAGTCGGTCCAGCAACTTGTCTAACAGTGTGAGTAGAGTGAAGTTTACAAGGAAGACCACATACTTCTCACTGTTTGAAAGTGTGAGGAAATTGATTTTGGGGCAAAATGGTCTGTGTCCATGAAGTTAAGTATTACTGTATGTCTGTAGGACAACCACAAATGTTACAAAAAAGATGCTCTAGCACCCTGTTAAGCATTGTGAATTGAGTTACCTGTTGAAGGGCATAGTGCCTAACTCTCAGTGTTTTTATGGGTGGAGCAACCTCAAGCTTGAGCAAAATGACCTCTTTGAAGTCAATGGAACCAGCACTACATCTCTTGGAAGAGAAGTATGAATGTTAGAAGCAGGAGGGTCAAGCACATTGTTTTCTAAGGCGAATTGATATACTGCTTTAAAGGAATAAAGCCTACAACTCAGTGTTTTCAAGGATGTAAAAAATCACCTTTGTGCAACACCACCCCTTTGAAGAGAATGGAAGAAGTTCTGAGGCCCTTATCAGAAAATTCTTTAGGTTGGAAGTAAGTCGGTCCAGCAACTTGTGTAACAGTGTGAGTAGAGTGAAGTTTACAAGGAAGACCACCTACCTCTCACGGTTTGAAAGTGTGAGGAACTTGATTTTCGGGCAAAATGGCCTGTGTCCATGAAGGGAAGTATTACTGTATGTCTGTAGGACAACCACAAATGTTACAAGAAAGATGCTCTAGCACTTTGTTCAGCAGCTTCAAGTGATGTAGCATGCAAAAGGTACACTGCCTATCTGTCAGGGTTTGACAGTGTGAGCAATTCCATCTTTGTGCCAATAGACCCTTTCCACTGAATGGAACAGGCAATATGTCTCTTGCAAGCAGGTGTCAGGGTTCCCAGCAGGAGTTGCAAGCACATTGTTTCCCTGTGAGATTTGCATTAGCATGTGAAAGGAGTGCTTGCCAAATGAAAGCCTTTGACAAGGGAGAATCATTCACTCCTTGAAAAATACCCATTTCCGAGGAAATAGATCAACACTTGTAGCTCAGAGCAGGATGCAATGTGTGAGAGGCAGGAATAGTTTGCAACTTGTCTCTTTATGAGAAATGAGTTACCTGTTGAAAGGAATACTGACTACCCCTGAGTCTTTTCATGAGTGAAGAACACCACCGTTTGGCCAAATAGCTGCATTCATTTGAATGGAATCAGTTGAGGATGCATGAAAACCATTCATTCCAGCAGCAAGAGGGTCTGGAATGTTGTTTATAAGTGAGAATTGTGTGAGCTTTACAAAGGAATGCTACCTCTCTCTCAGGCTTTTACAGTGTGAAGAAGATTATCTTTGTGCAAAATAGCCGTTTCAACGGGACGAAGAAGCACTGTTTCCCCTGTAAGAGAAGCATAAGTGTTACAAGCAAGAGGGTCAAGCACCTTGTTAAGCATGGCGAATTGAGTTGCCTGTTTAAGGCAATACTGCCTAACTCTCAGTGTTTTCAGGGGGAGGAACATCAATGTGCTGCTAAATAGCTCCTTTCAAGTGAATGGAGGCATACTATAGGTCTTCTAAGACAATCATTAATGGTAGAAGCAAGAGGGTCTAGCACCCTGTTAAGCATTGTGAATTGAGTTCCCTGTTGAAGGGCATAGTGCCTAACTCTCAGTGTTTTTATGGGTGGAGGAACCTCAAGCTTGAGCAAAATGACCTCTTTCAAGTCAATGGAACCAGCACTTCATCTCTTGGAAGAGAAGTATGAATGTTAGAAGGAGGAGGGTCAAGCACCTTGTTTTCTAAGGCGAATTGATATACTGCTTTAAAGGAATAATGCCTACAACTCAGTGTTTTCATGGGTGAGGAATACCACCTTTCTGAAAAATAACCCAATTAGTCACACTGTTGATGTCATGAGAAAATCATTAACGTTAGAAAGAAAAGGGTCTACCACCTTGTTCAGCATTGTGTACTGAGTTAGCTGGGTAAAGGAATACTGTCTACCTCTTAGCGTTTTCATGGGTGAGGAACACACCTGTTGCAAAATATCCCATGCAATCGAATTTAAGATTCCTGGTAGCTCTTGTAAAAGAGTCATGAATGTTTGAAGCAACGGGGTCTACCAAGTTGTTTAGCATGGTGAATTTACTTAGCTATTTAAAGGAATACGGCCTACTTCTCAGAGTTTTCGGGCTCAGGAACCTCACCTTTGTGCAAAATTGCCTCTGTGAAGTGAATGGAGAAACACTGTAGCTCTTGTAAGAAAACCATTAATGTTACAAGGAAGAGGGACAAGCACCTTCTTCAGCTTTGGGAATTGAGTGAGTTGTTTAATGGAATACCACCTACCTCTCAGCTTTTCCAGGGATGAGGACTACCAGGTGTTTTCAAAATTGCCCCATTCGAGTGAATGGAAGCTGCACTGTAGGCCTTACAAGAGAGACATTACTGTTAACAGGAAGAGGACCTAGCACTCTGTTGAGGATTCTCAACTGAGTTAGCTGTTGAAGGACATACTGATACCTCTCGGTGTTTTTATGTGTGAGAACCTTCAACTTTGTGCAAACTCTCCTGTGTCAAGTGACTGCACCCAGCGCTGCAGGTGTTGTGAGAAAAGTATGAATGTTACAAGCGGGAGGGTGAAGCACCTTGTCTTTGGATGAGACTTGAGTAACTTGCTTCAAGGAATACTGCCTACCACTCAGTGTTTTCAAGGATGTGCAAAATCACCTTTGTGCAACATCACCCCTTTGAACAGAATGGAAGAAGTTCTGAGGCCCTTCTCAGAAAATTCTTTAGGTTGGAAGCAAGTCGGTCCAGCAACTTGCATAACAGTGTGAGTAGAGTGAAGTTTACAAGGAAGACCACCTACCTCTCACGGTTTGAAAGTGTGAGGAACTTCATTTTGGGGCAAAATGGCCTGTGTCCATGAAGGGAAGTATTACTGCATGTCTTGTAGCACAACCAAAAATGTTACAAGAAAGATGCTCTAGCACTTTGTTCAGCAGCTTCAAGTGATGTAGCATGCAAAAGGTACACTGCCTATCTGTCAGGGTTTGACAGTGTGAGCAATTCCATCTTTGTGCCAATAGACCCTTTCCACTGAATGGAACAGGCACTGTGTCTCTTGCAATCAGGTGTCAGGGTTCCCAGCAGGAGTTGCAAGCACATTGTTTCCCTGTGAGATTTGCATTAGCATGTGAAAGGAGTGCTTGCCAAATGAAAGCCTTTGACAAGGGAGAATCATTCACTCCTTGAAAAATGCCCACTTGTGAGGAAATAGTCCAACACTTGTAGCTCAGAGCAGGATGCAATGTGTGAGAGGCAGGAATAGTTTGCAACTTGTCTCCTTATGAGAAATGAGTTACCTGTTGAAAGGAATACTGGCTACGCCTGAGGTTTTTCATGTGTGAGGAACACCACAGTTCGGCCCAATAGCTGCATTCAACTGAATGGAACCAGAACAGTTGAGGACGCATGAAAACCATTCATTCCAGCAGCAAGAGGGTCTGGAATGTTGTTTAAAAGTGAGAATTGAGGGAGCTTTACAAAGGAATGCTACCTGTCTCTCAGGCTTTTACAGTGTGAAAAAGATTATCTTTGTGCAAAGTAGCCGTTTCAATGGAAGGAAGAAGCACTGTTTCCCCTGTAAGAGAAGCATAAGTGTTACAAGCAAGAGGGTCAAGCACCTTGTTAAGCATGGCGAATTGAGTTATATGTTTAAGGCAATACTGCCTAACTCTCAGTGTTTTCAGGGGGAGGAACATCAATGTGCTGCTAAATAGCTCCTTTCAAGTGAATGGAGGCATACTGTAGGTCTTCTAAGACAATCATTAATGGTAGAAGCAAGTGGGTCTAGCACCCTGTTAAGCATTGTGAATTGAGTTACCTGTTGAAGGGCATAGTGCCTAACTCTCAGTGTTTTTATGGGTGGAGGAACCTCAAGCTTGAGCAAAATGACCTCTTTCAAGTCAATAGAACCAGCACTACATCTCTTGGAAGAGAAGTATGAATGTTAGAAGCAGGAGGGTCAAGCACCTTGTTTTCTAAGGCGAATTGATATACTGCTTTAAAGGAATAATGCCTACAACTCAGTGTTTTCATGGGTGAGGAATACGACCTTTGTGCAAAATAACCCCCTTAGACACACTGTTGATGTCGTGAGAAAATCATTAATGTTAGAAAGAAAAGGGTCTACCACCTTGTTCAGCATTGTGAACTGAGTTAGCTGGGTAAAGGAATACTGCCTACCTCTCAGCGTTTTCATGGGTGAGGAACACAACTGTTGCAAAATATTCCATGCAAGCGAATGGAAGATTCCTGGTAGCACTTGTAAGAGAGTCATGAATGTTTGAAGCAACAAGGTCTAGCAAGTTGTATAGCATTCGAATTGACTTAGCTGTTAAAAGGAATACTGCCTTCTTCTCAGAGTTTTCGGGGTCAGGAACCTCACCTTTGTGCAAAATTGCCTCTGTGAAGTGAATGGAGAAACACTGTAGCTCCTGTAAGAAAACCATTAATGTTAGAAGGAAGAGGGTCAAGCACCTTCTTCAGCTTTGGGAATTGAGTGAGTTGTTTAATGGAATACCACCTACCTCTCAGCTTTTTCAGGGATGAGGTCTACCAGGTGTTTTCAAAATTGCCCCATTCGAGTGAATGGAAGCTGCACTGTAGGTCTTATAAGAGAGACATTACTGTTAACAGGAAGAGGGCCTAGCACTCTGTTGAAGATTCTCAACTGTGTTAGCTGTTGAAGGACATACTGATATCTCTCAGTGTTTTTATGTGTGAGAACCTTCAACTTTGTGCAAACTCTCCTGTGTCAAGTGACTGCACCCAGCGCTGCAGGTGTTCTGAGAAAAGTATGATTGTTACAAGCAGGAGGGTGAAGCACCTTGTCTTTGGATGAGACTTGAGTAACTTGCTTCAAGGAATACTGCCTACCACTCAGTGTTTTCAAGGATGTGGAAAATCACCTTTGTGCAACACCACCCCTTTGAAGAGAATGGAAGAAGTTCTGAGGCCCTTCTCAGAAAATTCTTTAGGTTGGAAGCAAGTCGGTCCAGCAACTTGTCTAACAGTGTGAGTAGAGTGAAGTTTACAAGGAAGACCACATACTTCTCACTGTTTGAAAGTGTGAGGAAATTGATTTTGGGGCAAAATGGTCTGTGTCCATGAAGGTAAGTATTACTGTATGTCTGTAGGACAACCACAAATGTTACAAAAAAGATGCTCTAGCACCCTGTTAAGCATTGTGAATTGAGTTACCTGTTGAAGGGCATAGTGCCTAACTCTCAGTGTTTTTATGGGTGGAGCAACCTCAAGCTTGAGCAAAATGACCTCTTTGAAGTCAATGGAACCAGCACTACATCTCTTGGAAGAGAAGTATGAATGTTAGAAGCAGGAGGGTCAAGCACATTGTTTTCTAAGGCGAATTGATATACTGCTTTAAAGGAATAAAGCCTACAACTCAGTGTTTTCAAGGATGTAAAAAATCACCTTTGTGCAACACCACCCCTTTGAAGAGAATGGAAGAAGTTCTGAGGCCCTTATCAGAAAATTCTTTAGGTTGGAAGTAAGTCGGTCCAGCAACTTGTGTAACAGTGTGAGTAGAGTGAAGTTTACAAGGAAGACCACCTACCTCTCACGGTTTGAAAGTGTGAGGAACTTGATTTTCGGGCAAAATGGCCTGTGTCCATGAAGGGAAGTATTACTGTATGTCTGTAGGACAACCACAAATGTTACAAGAAAGATGCTCTAGCACTTTGTTCAGCAGCTTCAAGTGATGTAGCATGCAAAAGGTACACTGCCTATCTGTCAGGGTTTGACAGTGTGAGCAATTCCATCTTTGTGCCAATAGACCCTTTCCACTGAATGGAACAGGCAATATGTCTCTTGCAAGCAGGTGTCAGGGTTCCCAGCAGGAGTTGCAAGCACATTGTTTCCCTGTGAGATTTGCATTAGCATGTGAAAGGAGTGCTTGCCAAATGAAAGCCTTTGACAAGGGAGAATCATTCACTCCTTGAAAAATACCCATTTCCGAGGAAATAGATCAACACTTGTAGCTCAGAGCAGGATGCAATGTGTGAGAGGCAGGAATAGTTTGCAACTTGTCTCTTTATGAGAAATGAGTTACCTGTTGAAAGGAATACTGACTACCCCTGAGTCTTTTCATGAGTGAAGAACACCACCGTTTGGCCAAATAGCTGCATTCATTTGAATGGAATCAGTTGAGGATGCATGAAAACCATTCATTCCAGCAGCAAGAGGGTCTGGAATGTTGTTTATAAGTGAGAATTGTGTGAGCTTTACAAAGGAATGCTACCTCTCTCTCAGGCTTTTACAGTGTGAAGAAGATTATCTTTGTGCAAAATAGCCGTTTCAACGGGACGAAGAAGCACTGTTTCCCCTGTAAGAGAAGCATAAGTGTTACAAGCAAGAGGGTCAAGCACCTTGTTAAGCATGGCGAATTGAGTTACCTGTTTAAGGCAATACTGCCTAACTCTCAGTGTTTTCAGGGGGAGGAACATCAATGTGCTGCTAAATAGCTCCTTTCAAGTGAATGGAGGCATACTATAGGTCTTCTAAGACAATCATTAATGGTAGAAGCAAGAGGGTCTAGCACCCTGTTAAGCATTGTGAATTGAGTTCCCTGTTGAAGGGCATAGTGCCTAACTCTCAGTGTTTTTATGGGTGGAGGAACCTCAAGCTTGAGCAAAATGACCTCTTTCAAGTCAATGGAACCAGCACTTCATCTCTTGGAAGAGAAGTATGAATGTTAGAAGGAGGAGGGTCAAGCACCTTGTTTTCTAAGGCGAATTGATATACTGCTTTAAAGGAATAATGCCTACAACTCAGTGTTTTCATGGGTGAGGAATACCACCTTTCTGAAAAATAACCCAATTAGTCACACTGTTGATGTCATGAGAAAATCATTAACGTTAGAAAGAAAAGGGTCTACCACCTTGTTCAGCATTGTGTACTGAGTTAGCTGGGTAAAGGAATACTGTCTACCTCTTAGCGTTTTCATGGGTGAGGAACACACCTGTTGCAAAATATCCCATGCAATCGAATTTAAGATTCCTGGTAGCTCTTGTAAAAGAGTCATGAATGTTTGAAGCAACGGGGTCTACCAAGTTGTTTAGCATGGTGAATTTACTTAGCTATTTAAAGGAATACGGCCTACTTCTCAGAGTTTTCGGGCTCAGGAACCTCACCTTTGTGCAAAATTGCCTCTGTGAAGTGAATGGAGAAACACTGTAGCTCTTGTAAGAAAACCATTAATGTTACAAGGAAGAGGGACAAGCACCTTCTTCAGCTTTGGGAATTGAGTGAGTTGTTTAATGGAATACCACCTACCTCTCAGCTTTTCCAGGGATGAGGACTACCAGGTGTTTTCAAAATTGCCCCATTCGAGTGAATGGAAGCTGCACTGTAGGCCTTACAAGAGAGACATTACTGTTAACAGGAAGAGGACCTAGCACTCTGTTGAGGATTCTCAACTGAGTTAGCTGTTGAAGGACATACTGATACCTCTCGGTGTTTTTATGTGTGAGAACCTTCAACTTTGTGCAAACTCTCCTGTGTCAAGTGACTGCACCCAGCGCTGCAGGTGTTGTGAGAAAAGTATGAATGTTACAAGCGGGAGGGTGAAGCACCTTGTCTTTGGATGAGACTTGAGTAACTTGCTTCAAGGAATACTGCCTACCACTCAGTGTTTTCAAGGATGTGCAAAATCACCTTTGTGCAACATCACCCCTTTGAACAGAATGGAAGAAGTTCTGAGGCCCTTCTCAGAAAATTCTTTAGGTTGGAAGCAAGTCGGTCCAGCAACTTGCATAACAGTGTGAGTAGAGTGAAGTTTACAAGGAAGACCACCTACCTCTCACGGTTTGAAAGTGTGAGGAACTTCATTTTGGGGCAAAATGGCCTGTGTCCATGAAGGGAAGTATTACTGTATGTCTGTAGGACAACCACAAATGTTACAAGAAAGATGCTCTAGCACTTTGTTCAGCAGCTTCAAGTGATGTAGCATGCAAAAGGAACACTGCCTATCTGTCAGGGTTTGACAGTGTGAGCAATTCCATCTTTGTGCCAATGGACACTTTCCACTGAATGGAACAGGCACTATGTCTCTTGCAAGCAGATGTCAGGGTTCGCAGCAGGAGTTGCAGGCACATTGTTTCCCTGTGAAAGTTGAATTAGCATGTGAAAGGAGTGCTGGCCAAATGAAAGCCTTTGACAATGGAGAATCATTCACTCCTTGAAAAATACCCACTTCTGAGGAAATAGACCAACACTTGTAGCTCAGAGCAGGATGCAATGTGTGAGAGGCAGGAATAGTTTGCATCTTTGTCTCCCTATGAGAAATGAGTTACCTGTTGAAAGGAATACTGGCTACGCCTGAGGTTTTTCATGTGTGAGGAACACCACGGTTCGGCCAAATAGCTGCTTTCAACTGAATGGAATCAGAACAGTTGAGGATGCATGAAAACCATACATTCCAGCAGCAAGAGGGTCTGGAATGTTGTTTAAAAGTGAGAATTGAGGGAGCTTTACAAAGGAATGCGACCTGTCTCTCAGGCTTTTACAGTGTGAAGAAGATTATCTTTGTGCAAAATAGCCTTTTCAATGGAAGGAAGAAGCACTGTTTCCCCTGTAAGAGAAGCATAAGTGTTACAAGCAAGAGGGTCAAGCACCTTGTTAAGCATGGCGAATTGAGTTACCTGTTTAAGGCAATATTGCCTAACTCTCAGTGTTTTCAGGGGGAGGAACATCAATGTGCTGCTAAATAGCTCCTTTCAAGTGAATGGAGGCATACTGTAGGTCTTCTAAGACAATCATTAATGGTAGAAGCAAGAGGGTCTAGCACCCTGTTAAGCATTGTGAATTGAGTTACCTGTTGAAGGGCATAGTGCCTAATTCTCAGTGTTTTTATGGGTGGAGGAACCTCAAGCTTGAGCAAAAAGACCTCTTTCAAGTCAATGGAACCAGCACTACATCTCTTGGAAGAGAAGTATGAATGTTAGAAGCAGGAGGGTCAAGCACCTTGTTTTCTAAGGCGAATTGATATACTGCTTTAAAGGAATAATGATTACAACTAAGTGTTTTCAAGGATGTGGAAAATCACCTTTGTGCAACATCACCACTCTGAAGAGAATGGAAGAAGTTCTGAGGCCCTTCTCAGAAAATTCTTTAGGTTGGAAGCAAGTGGTTCCAGCAACTTGCGTAACAGTGTGAGTAGAGTGAAGTTTACAAGGAAGACCACCTACCTCTCACGGTTTGAAAGTGTGAGGAACTTGATTTTGGGGCAAAATGGCCTGTGTCCATGAAGGGAAGTATTACTGTATGTCTGTAGGACAACCACAAATGTTACAAGAAAGATGCTCTAGCACTTTGTTCAGCAGCTTCAAGTGATGTAGCATGCAAAAGGTACACTGCCTATCTGTCAGGGTTTGACAGTGTGAGCAATTCCATCTTTGTGCCAATAGACCCTTTCCACTGAATGGAACAGGCACTGTGTCTCTTGCAAGCAGGTGTCAGGGTTCCCAGCAGGAGTTGCAAGCACATTGTTTCCCTGTGAGATTTGCATTAGCATGTGAAAGGAGTGCTTGCCAAATGAAAGCCTTTGACAAGGGAGAATCATTCACTCCTTGAAAAATACCCATTTCCGAGGAAATAGATCAACACTTGTAGCTCAGAGCAGGATGCAATGTGTGAGAGGCAGGAATAGTTTGCAACTTGTCTCCCTATGAGAAATGAGTTACCTGTTGAAAGGAATACTGGCTACCCCTGAGGTTTTTCATGTGTGAGGAACACCACCGTTCGGCCAAAATGCTGCATTCAACTGAATGGAACCAGAACAGTTGAGGATGCATGAAAACCATTCATTCCAGCAGCAAGAGGGTCTGTAATGTTGTTTAAAAGTGAGAATTGAGTGAGCTTTACAAAGGAATGCGACCTGTCTCTCAGGCTTTTACAGTGTGAAAAAGATTATCTTTGTGCAAAATAGATATTTCAATGGAAGGAAGAAGCACTGTTTCCCCTGTAAGAGAAGCATAAGTGTTACAAGCAAGAGGGTCAAGCACCTTGTTAAGCATGGCGAATTGAGTTACCTGTTTAAGGCAATACTGCCTAACTCTCAGTGTTTTCAGGGGGAGGAACATCAATGTGCTGCTAAATAGCTCCTTTCAAGTGAATGGAGGCATACTGTAGGTCCTCTAAGACAATCATTAATGGTAGAAGCAAGAGGGTCTAGCACCCTGTTAAGCATTGTGAATTGAGTTCCCTGTTGAAGGGCATAGTGCCTAACTCTCAGTGTTTTTATGGGTGGAGGAACCTCAAGCTTGAGCAAAAAGACCTCTTTCAAGTCAATGGAACCAGCACTACATCTCTTGGAAGAGAAGTATGAATGTTAGAACCAGGAGGGTCAAGCACCTTGTTTTCTAAGGCGAATTGATATACTGCTTTAAAGGAATAATGATTACAACTAAGTGTTTTCAAGGATGTGGAAAATCACCTTTGTGCAACATCACCACTCTGAAGAGAATGGAAGAAGTTCTGAGGCCCTTCTCAGAAAATTCTTTAGGTTGGAAGCAAGTCGGTCCAGCAACTTGTGTAACAGTGTGAGTAGAGTGAAGTTTACAAGGAAGACCACCTACCTCTCACGGTTTGAAAGTGTGAGGAACTTGATTTTCGGGCAAAATGGCCTGTGTCCATGAAGGGAAGTATTACTGCATGTCTTGTAGCACAACCAAAAATGTTACAAGAAAGATGCTCTAGCACTTTGTTCAGCAGCTTCAAGTGATGTAGCATGCAAAAGGTACACTGCCTATCTGTCAGGGTTTGACAGTGTGAGCAATTCCATCTTTGTGCCAATAGACCCTTTCCACTGAATGGAACAGGCACTGTGTCTCTTGCAAGCAGGTGTCAGGGTTCCCAGCAGGAGTTGCAAGCACATTGTTTCCCTGTGAGATTTGCATTAGCATGTGAAAGGAGTGCTTGCCAAATGAAAGCCTTTGACAAGGGAGAATCATTCACTCCTTGAAAAATGCCCACTTGTGAGGAAATAGTCCAACACTTGTAGCTCAGAGCAGGATGCAATGTGTGAGAGGCAGGAATAGTTTGCAACTTGTCTCCTTATGAGAAATGAGTTACCTGTTGAAAGGAATACTGGCTACGCCTGAGGTTTTTCATGTGTGAGGAACACCACAGTTCGGCCCAATAGCTGCATTCAACTGAATGGAACCAGAACAGTTGAGGACGCATGAAAACCATTCATTCCAGCAGCAAGAGGGTCTGGAATGTTGTTTAAAAGTGAGAATTGAGGGAGCTTTACAAAGGAATGCTACCTGTCTCTCAGGCTTTTACAGTGTGAAAAAGATTATCTTTGTGCAAAGTAGCCGTTTCAATGGAAGGAAGAAGCACTGTTTCCCCTGTAAGAGAAGCATAAGTGTTAAAAGCAAGAGGGTCAAGCACCTTGTTAAGCATGGCGAATTGAGTTATATGTTTAAGGCAATACTGCCTAACTCTCAGTGTTTTCAGGGGGAGGAACATCAATGTGCTGCTAAATAGCTCCTTTCAAGTGAATGGAGGCATACTGTAGGTCTTCTAAGACAATCATTAATGGTAGAAGCAAGTGGGTCTAGCACCCTGTTAAGCATTGTGAATTGAGTTACCTGTTGAAGGGCATAGTGCCTAACTCTCAGTGTTTTTATGGGTGGAGGAACCTCAAGCTTGAGCAAAATGACCTCTTTCAAGTCAATAGAACCAGCACTACATCTCTTGGAAGAGAAGTATGAATGTTAGAAGCAGGAGGGTCAAGCACCTTGTTTTCTAAGGCGAATTGATATACTGCTTTAAAGGAATAATGCCTACAACTCAGTGTTTTCATGGGTGAGGAATACGACCTTTGTGCAAAATAACCCCCTTAGACACACTGTTGATGTCGTGAGAAAATCATTAATGTTAGAAAGAAAAGGGTCTACCACCTTGTTCAGCATTGTGAACTGAGTTAGCTGGTTAAAGGAATACTGCCTACCTCTCAGCGTTTTCATGGGTGAGGAACACAACTGTTGCAAAATATTCCATGCAAGCGAATGGAAGATTCCTGGTAGCACTTGTAAGAGAGTCATGAATGTTTGAAGCAACAAGGTCTAGCAAGTTGTATAGCATTCGAATTGACTTAGCTGTTAAAAGGAATACTGCCTTCTTCTCAGAGTTTTCGGGGTCAGGAACCTCACCTTTGTGCAAAATTGCCTCTGTGAAGTGAATGGAGAAACACTGTAGCTCCTGTAAGAAAACCATTAATGTTAGAAGGAAGAGGGTCAAGCACCTTCTTCAGCTTTGGGAATTGAGTGAGTTGTTTAATGGAATACCACCTACCTCTCAGCTTTTTCAGGGATGAGGTCTACCAGGTGTTTTCAAAATTGCCCCATTCGAGTGAATGGAAGCTGCACTGTAGGTCTTATAAGAGAGACATTACTGTTAACAGGAAGAGGGCCTAGCACTCTGTTGAAGATTCTCAACTGTGTTAGCTGTTGAAGGACATACTGATATCTCTCAGTGTTTTTATGTGTGAGAACCTTCAACTTTGTGCAAACTCTCCTGTGTCAAGTGACTGCACCCAGCGCTGCAGGTGTTCTGAGAAAAGTATGATTGTTACAAGCAGGAGGGTGAAGCACCTTGTCTTTGGATGAGACTTGAGTAACTTGCTTCAAGGAATACTGCCTACCACTCAGTGTTTTCAAGGATGTGGAAAATCACCTTTGTGCAACACCACCCCTTTGAAGAGAATGGAAGAAGTTCTGAGGCCCTTCTCAGAAAATTCTTTAGGTTGGAAGCAAGTCGGTCCAGCAACTTGTCTAACAGTGTGAGTAGAGTGAAGTTTACAAGGAAGACCACATACTTCTCACTGTTTGAAAGTGTGAGGAAATTGATTTTGGGGCAAAATGGTCTGTGTCCATGAAGTTAAGTATTACTGTATGTCTGTAGGACAACCACAAATGTTACAAAAAAGATGCTCTAGCACCCTGTTAAGCATTGTGAATTGAGTTACCTGTTGAAGGGCATAGTGCCTAACTCTCAGTGTTTTTATGGGTGGAGCAACCTCAAGCTTGAGCAAAATGACCTCTTTGAAGTCAATGGAACCAGCACTACATCTCTTGGAAGAGAAGTATGAATGTTAGAAGCAGGAGGGTCAAGCACATTGTTTTCTAAGGCGAATTGATATACTGCTTTAAAGGAATAAAGCCTACAACTCAGTGTTTTCAAGGATGTAAAAAATCACCTTTGTGCAACACCACCCCTTTGAAGAGAATGGAAGAAGTTCTGAGGCCCTTATCAGAAAATTCTTTAGGTTGGAAGTAAGTCGGTCCAGCAACTTGTGTAACAGTGTGAGTAGAGTGAAGTTTACAAGGAAGACCACCTACCTCTCACGGTTTGAAAGTGTGAGGAACTTGATTTTCGGGCAAAATGGCCTGTGTCCATGAAGGGAAGTATTACTGCATGTCTTGTAGCACAACCAAAAATGTTACAAGAAAGATGCTCTAGCACTTTGTTCAGCAGCTTCAAGTGATGTAGCATGCAAAAGGTACACTGCCTATCTGTCAGGGTTTGACAGTGTGAGCAATTCCATCTTTGTGCCAATAGACCCTTTCCACTGAATGGAACAGGCACTGTGTCTCTTGCAAGCAGGTGTCAGGGTTCCCAGCAGGAGTTGCAAGCACATTGTTTCCCTGTGAGATTTGCATTAGCATGTGAAAGGAGTGCTTGCCAAATGAAAGCCTTTGACAAGGGAGAATCATTCACTCCTTGAAAAATGCCCACTTGTGAGGAAATAGTCCAACACTTGTAGCTCAGAGCAGGATGCAATGTGTGAGAGGCAGGAATAGTTTGCAACTTGTCTCCTTATGAGAAATGAGTTACCTGTTGAAAGGAATACTGGCTACGCCTGAGGTTTTTCATGTGTGAGGAACACCACAGTTCGACCCAATAGCTGCATTCAACTGAATGGAACCAGAACAGTTGAGGACACATGAAAACCATTCATTCCAGCAGCAAGAGGGTCTGGAATGTTGTTTAAAAGTGAGAATTGAGGGAGCTTTACAAAGGAATGCTACCTGTCTCTCAGGCTTTTACAGTGTGAAAAAGATTATCTTTGTGCAAAGTAGCCGCTTCAATGGAAGGAAGAAGCACTGTTTCCCCTGTAAGAGAAGCATAAGTGTTAAAAGCAAGAGGGTCAAGCACCTTGTTAAGCATGGCGAATTGAGTTACATGTTTAAGGCAATACTGCCTAACTCTCAGTGTTTTCAGGGGGAGGAACATCAATTTGCTGCTAAATAGCTCCTTTCAAGTGAATGGAGGCATACTGTAGGTCTTCTAAGACAATCATTAATGGTAGAAGCAAGTGGGTCTAGCACCCTGTTAAGCATTGTGAATTGAGTTACCTGTTGAAGGGCATAGTGCCTAACTCTCAGTGTTTTTATGGGTGGAGGAACCTCAAGCTTGAGCAAAATGACCTCTTTCAAGTCAATAGAACCAGCACTACATCTCTTGGAAGAGAAGTATGAATGTTAGAAGCAGGAGGGTCAAGCACCTTGTTTTCTAAGGCGAATTGATATACTGCTTTAAAGGAATAATGCCTACAACTCAGTGTTTTCATGGGTGATGAATACGACCTTTGTGCAAAATAACCCCCTTAGACACACTGTTGATGTCGTGAGAAAATCATTAACGTTAGAAAGAAAAGGGTCTACCACCTTGTTCAGCATTGTGAACTGAGTTAGCTGGGTAAAGGAATACTGCCTACCTCTCAGCGTTTTCATGGGTGAGGAACACAACTGTTGCAAAATATTCCATGCAAGCGAATGGAAGATTCCTGGTAGCACTTGTAAGAGAGTCATGAATGTTTGAAGCAACAAGGTCTAGCAAGTTGTATAGCATTCGAATTGACTTAGCTGTTAAAAGGAATACTGCCTTCTTCTTAGAGTTTTCGGGGTCAGGAACCTCACCTTTGTGCAAAATTGCCTCTGTGAAGTGAATGGAGAAACACTGTAGCTCCTGTAAGAAAACCATTAATGTTAGAAGGAAGAGGGTCAAGCACCTTCTTCAGCTTTGGGAATTGAGTGAGTTGTTTAATGGAATACCACCTACCTCTCAGCTTTTTCAGGGATGAGGTCTACCAGGTGTTTTCAAAATTGCCCCATTCGAGTGAATGGAAGCTGCACTGTAGGTCTTATAAGAGAGACATTACTGTTAACAGGAAGAGGGCCTAGCACTCTGTTGAAGATTCTCAACTGTGTTAGCTGTTGAAGGACATACTGATATCTCTCAGTGTTTTTATGTGTGAGAACCTTCAACTTTGTGCAAACTCTCCTGTGTCAAGTGACTGCACCCAGCGCTGCAGGTGTTCTGAGAAAAGTATGATTGTTACAAGCAGGAGGGTGAAGCACCTTGTCTTTGGATGAGACTTGAGTAACTTGCTTCAAGGAATACTGCCTACCACTCAGTGTTTTCAAGGATGTGGAAAATCACCTTTGTGCAACACCACCCCTTTGAAGAGAATGGAAGAAGTTCTGAGGCCCTTCTCAGAAAATTCTTTAGGTTGGAAGCAAGTCGGTCCAGCAACTTGTCTAACAGTGTGAGTAGAGTGAAGTTTACAAGGAAGACCACATACTTCTCACTGTTTGAAAGTGTGAGGAAATTGATTTTGGGGCAAAATGGTCTGTGTCCATGAAGTTAAGTATTACTGTATGTCTGTAGGACAACCACAAATGTTACAAAAAAGATGCTCTAGCACCCTGTTAAGCATTGTGAATTGAGTTACCTGTTGAAGGGCATAGTGCCTAACTCTCAGTGTTTTTATGGGTGGAGCAACCTCAAGCTTGAGCAAAATGACCTCTTTGAAGTCAATGGAACCAGCACTACATCTCTTGGAAGAGAAGTATGAATGTTAGAAGCAGGAGGGTCAAGCACATTGTTTTCTAAGGAGAATTGATATACTGCTTTAAAGGAATAAAGCCTACAACTCAGTGTTTTCAAGGATGTAAAAAATCACCTTTGTGCAACACCACCCCTTTGAAGAGAATGGAAGAAGTTCTGAGGCCCTTATCAGAAAATTCTTTAGGTTGGAAGTAAGTCGGTCCAGCAACTTGTGTAACAGTGTGAGTAGAGTGAAGTTTACAAGGAAGACCACCTACCTCTCACGGTTTGATAGTGTGAGGAACTTGATTTTCGGGCAAAATGGCCTGTGTCCATGAAGGGAAGTATTACTGCATGTCTTGTAGCACAACCAAAAATGTTACAAGAAAGATGCTCTAGCACTTTGTTCAGCAGCTTCAAGTGATGTAGCATGCAAAAGGTACACTGCCTATCTGTCAGGGTTTGACAGTGTGAGCAATTCCATCTTTGTGCCAATAGACCCTTTCCACTGAATGGAACAGGCACTGTGTCTCTTGCAAGCAGGTGTCAGGGTTCCCAGCAGGAGTTGCAAGCACATTGTTTCCCTGTGAGATTTGCATTAGCATGTGAAAGGAGTGCTTGCCAAATGAAAGCCTTTGACAAGGGAGAATCATTCACTCCTTGAAAAATGCCCACTTGTGAGGAAATAGTCCAACACTTGTAGCTCAGAGCAGGATGCAATGTGTGAGAGGCAGGAATAGTTTGCAACTTGTCTCCTTATGAGAAATGAGTTACCTGTTGAAAGGAATACTGGCTACGCCTGAGGTTTTTCATGTGTGAGGAACACCACAGTTCGACCCAATAGCTGCATTCAACTGAATGGAACCAGAACAGTTGAGGACACATGAAAACCATTCATTCCAGCAGCAAGAGGGTCTGGAATGTTGTTTAAAAGTGAGAATTGAGGGAGCTTTACAAAGGAATGCTACCTGTCTCTCAGGCTTTTACAGTGTGAAAAAGATTATCTTTGTGCAAAGTAGCCACTTCAATGGAAGGAAGAAGCACTGTTTCCCCTGTAAGAGAAGCATAAGTGTTAAAAGCAAGAGGGTCAAGCACCTTGTTAAGCATGGCGAATTGAGTTACATGTTTAAGGCAATACTGCCTAACTCTCAGTGTTTTCAGGGGGAGGAACATCAATTTGCTGCTAAATAGCTCCTTTCAAGTGAATGGAGGCATACTGTAGGTCTTCTAAGACAATCATTAATGGTAGAAGCAAGTGGGTCTAGCACCCTGTTAAGCATTGTGAATTGAGTTACCTGTTGAAGGGCATAGTGCCTAACTCTCAGTGTTTTTATGGGTGGAGGAACCTCAAGCTTGAGCAAAATGACCTCTTTCAAGTCAATAGAACCAGCACTACATCTCTTGGAAGAGAAGTATGAATGTTAGAAGCAGGAGGGTCAAGCACCTTGTTTTCTAAGGCGAATTGATATACTGCTTTAAAGGAATAATGCCTACAACTCAGTGTTTTCATGGGTGATGAATACGACCTTTGTGCAAAATAACCCCCTTAGACACACTGTTGATGTCGTGAGAAAATCATTAACGTTAGAAAGAAAAGGGTCTACCACCTTGTTCAGCATTGTGAACTGAGTTAGCTGGGTAAAGGAATACTGCCTACCTCTCAGCGTTTTCATGGGTGAGGAACACAACTGTTGCAAAATATTCCATGCAAGCGAATGGAAGATTCCTGGTAGCTCTTGTAAAAGAGTCATGAATGTTTGAAGCACGGGGTCTACCAAGTTGTTTAGCATGGTGAATTTACTTAGCTATTTAAAGGAATACGGCCTACTTCTCAGAGTTTTCGGGCTCAGGAACCTCACCTTTGTGGAAAATTGCCTCTGTGAAGTGAATGGAGAAACACTGTAGCTCTTGTAAGAAAACCATTAATGTTACAAGGAAGAGGGACAAGCACCTTCTTCAGCTTTGGGAATTGAGTGAGTTGTTTAATGGAATACCACCTACCTCTCAGCTTTTTCAGGGATGAGGACTACCAGGTGTTTTCAAAATTGCCCCATTCGAGTGAATGGAAGCTGCACTGTAGGCCTTACAAGAGAGACATTACTGTTAACAGGAAGAGGACCTAGCACTCTGTTGAGGATTCTCAACTGAGTTAGCTGTTGAAGGACATACTGATACCTCTCGGTGTTTTTATGTGTGAGAACCTTCAACTTTGTGCAAACTCTCCTGTGTCAAGTGACTGCACCCAGCGCTGCAGGTGTTGTGAGAAAAGTATGAACGTTACAAGCGGGAGGGTGAAGCACCTTGTCTTTGGATGAGACTTGAGTAACTTGCTTCAAGGAATACTGCCTACCACTCAGTGTTTTCAAGGATGTGCAAAATCACCTTTGTGCAACATCACCCCTTTGAACAGAATGGAAGAAGTTCTGAGGCCCTTCTCAGAAAATTCTTTAGGTTGGAAGCAAGTCGGTCCAGCAACTTGCGTAACAGTGTGAGTAGAGTGAAGTTGACAAGGAAGACCACCTACCTCTCACGGTTTGAAAGTGTGAGGAACTTGATTTTCGGGCAAAATGGCCTGTGTCCATGAAGGGAAGTATTACTGCATGTCTTGTAGCACAACCAAAAATGTTACAAGAAACATGCTCTAGCACTTTGTTCAGCAGCTTCAAGTGATGTAGCATGCAAAAGGTACACTGCCTATCTGTCAGGGTTTGACAGTGTGAGCAATTCCATCTTTGTGCCAATAGACCCTTTCCACTGAATGGAACAGGCACTGTGTCTCTTGCAAGCAGGTGTCAGGGTTCCCAGCAGGAGTTGCAAGCACATTGTTTCCCTGTGAGATTTGCATTAGCATGTGAAAGGAGTGCTTGCCAAATGAAAGCCTTTGACAAGGGAGAATCATTCACTCCTTGAAAAATGCCCACTTGTGAGGAAATAGTCCAACACTTGTAGCTCAGAGCAGGATGCAATGTGTGAGAGGCAGGAATAGTTTGCAACTTGTCTCCTTATGAGAAATGAGTTACCTGTTGAAAGGAATACTGACTACCCCTGAGTCTTTTCATGAGTGAAGAACACCACCGTTTGGCCAAATAGCTGCATTCATTTGAATGGAATCAGAACAGTTGAGGATGCATGAAAACCATTCATTCCAGCAGCAAGAGGGTCTGGAATGTTGTTTATAAGTGAGAATTGTGTGAGCTTTACAAAGGAATGCTACCTCTCTCTCAGGCTTTTACAATGTGAAGAAGATTATCTTTGTGCAAAATAGCCGTTTCAACGGGACGAAGAAGCACTGTTTCCCCTGTAAGAGAAGCATAAGTGTTACAAGCAAGAGGGTCAAGCACCTTGTTAAGCATGGCGAATTGAGTTACCTGTTTAAGGCAATACTGCCTAACTCTCAGTGTTTTCAGGGGGAGGAACATCAATGTGCTGCTAAATAGCTCCTTTCAAGTGAATGGAGGCATACTATAGGTGTTCTAAGACAATCATTAATGGTAGAAGCAAGAGGGTCTAGCACCCTGTTAAGCATTGTGAATTGAGTTCCCTGTTGAAGGGCATAGTGCCTAACTCTCAGTGTTTTTATGGGTGGAGGAACCTCAAGCTTGAGCAAAATGACCTCTTTCAAGTCAATGGAACCAGCACTTCATCTCTTGGAAGAGAAGTATGAATGTTAGAAGGAGGAGGGTCAAGCACCTTGTTTTCTAAGGCGAATTGATATACTGCTTTAAAGGAATAATGCCTACAACTCAGTGTTTTCATGGGTGAGGAATACCACCTTTCTGAAAAATAACCCAATTAGTCACACTGTTGATGTCATGAGAAAATCATTAACGTTAGAAAGAAAAGGTTCTACCACCTTGTTCAGCATTGTGTACTGAGTTAGCTGGGTAAAGGAATACTGTCTACCTCTTAGCGTTTTCATGGGTGAGGAACACACCTGTTGCA
The DNA here is from genome assembly GCF_047511655.1 of Castor canadensis. Classification (NCBI taxonomy): domain Eukaryota; kingdom Metazoa; phylum Chordata; class Mammalia; order Rodentia; family Castoridae; genus Castor; species Castor canadensis. Next base: position 70,596,678 of record NC_133389.1, read on the forward strand.
AAATATCCCATGCAATCGAATTTAAGATTCCTGGTAGCTCTTGTAAAAGAGTCATGAATGTTTGAAGCAACGGGGTCTACCAAGTTGTTTAGCATGGTGAATTTACTTAGCTATTTAAAGGAATACGGCCTACTTCTCAGAGTTTTCGGGCTCAGGAACCTCACCTTTGTGGAAAATTGCCTCTGTGAAATGAATGGAGAAACACTGTAGCTCTTGTAAGAAAACCATTAATGTTACAAGGAAGAGGGACAAGCACCTTCTTCAGCTTTGGGAATTGAGTGAGTTGTTTAATGGAATACCACCTACCTCTCAGCTTTTTCAGGGATGAGGACTACCAGGTGTTTTCAAAATTGCCCCATTCGAGTGAATGGAAGCTGCACTGTAGGCCTTACAAGAGAGACATTACTGTTAACAGGAAGAGGACCTAGCACTCTGTTGAGGATTCTCAACTGAGTTAGCTGTTGAAGGACATACTGATACCTCTCGGTGTTTTTATGTGTGAGAACCTTCAACTTTGTGCAAACTCTCCTGTGTCAAGTGACTGCACCCAGCGCTGCAGGTGTTGTGAGAAAAGTATGAATGTTACAAGCGGGAGGGTGAAGCACCTTGTCTTTGGATGAGACTTGAGTAACTTGCTTCAAGGAATACTGCCTACCACTCAGTGTTTTCAAGGATGTGCAAAATCACCTTTGTGCAACATCACCCCTTTGAACAGAATGGAAGAAGTTCTGAGGCCCTTCTCAGAAAATTCTTTAGGTTGGAAGCAAGTCGGTCCAGGAACTTGCGTAACAGTGTGAGTAGAGTGAAGTTTACAAGGAAGACCACCTACCTCTCACGGTTTGAAAGTGTGAGGAACTTGATTTTGGGGCAAAATGGCCTGTGTCCATGAAGGGAAGGATTACTGGATGTCTGTAGGACAACCACAAATGTTACAAGAAAGATGCTCTAGCACTTTGTTCAGCAGCTTCAAGTGATGTAGCATGCAAAAGGAACACTGCCTATCTGTCAGGGTTTGACAGTGTGAGCAATTCCATCTTTGTGCCAATGGACCCTTTCCACTGAATGGAACAGGCACTATGTCTCTTGCAAGCAGATGTCAGGGTTCGCAGCAGGAGTTGCAGGCACATTGTTTCCCTGTGAAAGTTGAATTAGCATGTGAAAGGAGTGCTGGCCAAATGAAAGCCTTTGACAATGGAGAATCATTCACTCCTTGAAAAATACCCACTTCTGAGGAAATAGACCAACACTTGTAGCTCAGAGCAGGATGCAATGTGTGAGAGGCAGGAATAGTTTGCAACTTTGTCTCCCTATGAGAAATGAGTTACCTGTTGAAAGGAATACTGGCTACGCCTGAGGTTTTTCATGTGTGAGGAACACCACGGTTCGGCCAAATAGCTGCTTTCAACTGAATGGAATCAGAACAGTTGAGGATGCATGAAAACCATACATTCCAGCAGCAAGAGGGTCTGGAATGTTGTTTAAAAGTGAGAATTGAGTGAGCTTTACAAAGGAATGCGACCTGTCTCTCAGGCTTTTACAGTGTGAAGAAGATTATCTTTGTGCAAAATAGCCTTTTCAATGGAAGGAAGAAGCACTGTTTCCCCTGTAAGAGAAGCATAAGTGTTACAAGCAAGAGGGTCAAGCACCTTGTTAAGCATGGCGAATTGAGTTACCTGTTTAAGGCAATATTGCCTAACTCTCAGTGTTTTCAGGGGGAGGAACATCAATGTGCTGCTAAATAGCTCCTTTCAAGTGAATGGAGGCATACTGTAGGTCTTCTAAGACAATCATTAATGGTAGAAGCAAGAGGGTCTAGCACCCTGTTAAGCATTGTGAATTGAGTTACCTGTTGAAGGGCATAGTGCCTAATTCTCAGTGTTTTTATGGGTGGAGGAACCTCAAGCTTGAGCAAAAAGACCTCTTTCAAGTCAATGGAACCAGCACTACATCTCTTGGAAGAGAAGTATGAATGTTAGAAGCAGGAGGGTCAAGCACCTTGTTTTCTAAGGCGAATTGATATACTGCTTTAAAGGAATAATGATTACAACTAAGTGTTTTCAAGGATGTGGAAAATCACCTTTGTGCAACATCACCACTCTGAAGAGAATGGAAGAAGTTCTGAGGCCCTTCTCAGAAAATTCTTTAGGTTGGAAGCAAGTGGTTCCAGCAACTTGCGTAACAGTGTGAGTAGAGTGAAGTTTACAAGGAAGACCACCTACCTCTCACGGTTTGAAAGTGTGAGGAACTTGATTTTGGGGCAAAATGGCCTGTGTCCATGAAGGGAAGTATTACTGTATGTCTGTAGGACAACCACAAATGTTACAAGAAAGATGCTCTAGCACTTTGTTCAGCAGCTTCAAGTGATGTAGCATGCAAAAGGTACACTGCCTATCTGTCAGGGTTTGACAGTGTGAGCAATTCCATCTTTGTGCCAATAGACCCTTTCCACTGAATGGAACAGGCACTGTGTCTCTTGCAAGCAGGTGTCAGGGTTCCCAGCAGGAGTTGCAAGCACATTGTTTCCCTGTGAGATTTGCATTAGCATGTGAAAGGAGTGCTTGCCAAATGAAAGCCTTTGACAAGGGAGAATCATTCACTCCTTGAAAAATACCCATTTCCGAGGAAATAGATCAACACTTGTAGCTCAGAGCAGGATGCAATGTGTGAGAGGCAGGAATAGTTTGCAACTTGTCTCCCTATGAGAAATGAGTTACCTGTTGAAAGGAATACTGGCTACCCCTGAGGTTTTTCATGTGTGAGGAACACCACGGTTCGGCCAAATAGCTGCTTTCAACTGAATGGAATCAGAACAGTTGAGGATGCATGAAAACCATACATTCCAGCAGCAAGAGGGTCTGGAATGTTGTTTAAAAGTGAGAATTGAGTGAGCTTTACAAAGGAATGCGACCTGTCTCTCAGGCTTTTACAGTGTGAAGAAGATTATCTTTGTGCAAAATAGCCTTTTCAATGGAAGGAAGAAGCACTGTTTCCCCTGTAAGAGAAGCATAAGTGTTACAAGCAAGAGGGTCAAGCACCTTGTTAAGCATGGCGAATTGAGTTACCTGTTTAAGGCAATATTGCCTAACTCTCAGTGTTTTCAGGGGGAGGAACATCAATGTGCTGCTAAATAGCTCCTTTCAAGTGAATGGAGGCATACTGTAGGTCTTCTAAGACAATCATTAATGGTAGAAGCAAGAGGGTCTAGCACCCTGTTAAGCATTGTGAATTGAGTTACCTGTTGAAGGGCATAGTGCCTAATTCTCAGTGTTTTTATGGGTGGAGGAACCTCAAGCTTGAGCAAAAAGACCTCTTTCAAGTCAATGGAACCAGCACTACATCTCTTGGAAGAGAAGTATGAATGTTAGAAGCAGGAGGGTCAAGCACCTTGTTTTCTAAGGCGAATTGATATACTGCTTTAAAGGAATAATGATTACAACTAAGTGTTTTCAAGGATGCGGAAAATCACCTTTGTGCAACATCACCACTCTGAAGAGAATGGAAGAAGTTCTGAGGCCCTTCTCAGAAAATTCTTTAGGTTGGAAGCAAGTGGTTCCAGCAACTTGCGTAACAGTGTGAGTAGAGTGAAGTTTACAAGGAAGACCACCTACCTCTCACGGTTTGAAAGTGTGAGGAACTTGATTTTGGGGCAAAATGGCCTGTGTCCATGAAGGGAAGTATTACTGTATGTCTGTAGGACAACCACAAATGTTACAAGAAAGATGCTCTAGCACTTTGTTCAGCAGCTTCAAGTGATGTAGCATGCAAAAGGTACACTGCCTATCTGTCAGGGTTTGACAGTGTGAGCAATTCCATCTTTGTGCCAATAGACCCTTTCCACTGAATGGAACAGGCACTGTGTCTCTTGCAAGCAGGTGTCAGGGTTCCCAGCAGGAGTTGCAAGCACATTGTTTCCCTGTGAGATTTGCATTAGCATGTGAAAGGAGTGCTTGCCAAATGAAAGCCTTTGACAAGGGAGAATCATTCACTCCTTGAAAAATACCCATTTCCGAGGAAATAGATCAACACTTGTAGCTCAGAGCAGGATGCAATGTGTGAGAGGCAGGAATAGTTTGCAACTTGTCTCCCTATGAGAAATGAGTTACCTGTTGAAAGGAATACTGGCTACCCCTGAGGTTTTTCATGTGTGAGGAACACCACCGTTCGGCCAAAATGCTGCATTCAACTGAATGGAACCAGAACAGTTGAGGATGCATGAAAACCATTCATTCCAGCAGCAAGAGGGTCTGTAATGTTGTTTAAAAGTGAGAATTGAGTGAGCTTTACAAAGGAATGCGACCTGTCTCTCAGGCTTTTACAGTGTGAAAAAGATTATCTTTGTGCAAAATAGATATTTCAATGGAAGGAAGAAGCACTGTTTCCCCTGTAAGAGAAGCATAAGTGTTACAAGCAAGAGGGTCAAGCACCTTGTTAAGCATGGCGAATTGAGTTACCTGTTTAAGGCAATACTGCCTAACTCTCAGTGTTTTCAGGGGGAGGAACATCAATGTGCTGCTAAATAGCTCCTTTCAAGTGAATGGAGGCATACTGTAGGTCCTCTAAGACAATCATTAATGGTAGAAGCAAGAGGGTCTAGCACCCTGTTAAGCATTGTGAATTGAGTTCCCTGTTGAAGGGCATAGTGCCTAACTCTCAGTGTTTTTATGGGTGGAGGAACCTCAAGCTTGAGCAAAAAGACCTCTTTCAAGTCAATGGAACCAGCACTACATCTCTTGGAAGAGAAGTATGAATGTTAGAAGCAGGAGGGTCAAGCACCTTGTTTTCTAAGGCGAATTGATATACTGCTTTAAAGGAATAATGATTACAACTAAGTGTTTTCAAGGATGTGGAAAATCACCTTTGTGCAACATCACCACTCTGAAGAGAATGGAAGAAGTTCTGAGGCCCTTCTCAGAAAATTCTTTAGGTTGGAAGCAAGTCGGTCCAGCAACTTGTGTAACAGTGTGAGTAGAGTGAAGTTTACAAGGAAGACCACCTACCTCTCACGGTTTGAAAGTGTGAGGAACTTGATTTTCGGGCAAAATGGCCTGTGTCCATGAAGGGAAGTATTACTGCATGTCTTGTAGCACAACCAAAAATGTTACAAGAAAGATGCTCTAGCACTTTGTTCAGCAGCTTCAAGTGATGTAGCATGCAAAAGGTACACTGCCTATCTGTCAGGGTTTGACAGTGTGAGCAATTCCATCTTTGTGCCAATAGACCCTTTCCACTGAATGGAACAGGCACTGTGTCTCTTGCAAGCAGGTGTCAGGGTTCCCAGCAGGAGTTGCAAGCACATTGTTTCCCTGTGAGATTTGCATTAGCATGTGAAAGGAGTGCTTGCCAAATGAAAGCCTTTGACAAGGGAGAATCATTCACTCCTTGAAAAATGCCCACTTGTGAGGAAATAGTCCAACACTTGTAGCTCAGAGCAGGATGCAATGTGTGAGAGGCAGGAATAGTTTGCAACTTGTCTCCTTATGAGAAATGAGTTACCTGTTGAAAGGAATACTGGCTACGCCTGAGGTTTTTCATGTGTGAGGAACACCACAGTTCGGCCCAATAGCTGCATTCAACTGAATGGAACCAGAACAGTTGAGGACGCATGAAAACCATTCATTCCAGCAGCAAGAGGGTCTGGAATGTTGTTTAAAAGTGAGAATTGAGGGAGCTTTACAAAGGAATGCTACCTGTCTCTCAGGCTTTTACAGTGTGAAAAAGATTATCTTTGTGCAAAGTAGCCGTTTCAATGGAAGGAAGAAGCACTGTTTCCCCTGTAAGAGAAGCATAAGTGTTACAAGCAAGAGGGTCAAGCACCTTGTTAAGCATGGCGAATTGAGTTATATGTTTAAGGCAATACTGCCTAACTCTCAGTGTTTTCAGGGGGAGGAACATCAATGTGCTGCTAAATAGCTCCTTTCAAGTGAATGGAGGCATACTGTAGGTCTTCTAAGACAATCATTAATGGTAGAAGCAAGTGGGTCTAGCACCCTGTTAAGCATTGTGAATTGAGTTACCTGTTGAAGGGCATAGTGCCTAACTCTCAGTGTTTTTATGGGTGGAGGAACCTCAACCTTGAGCAAAATGACCTCTTTCAAGTCAATAGAACCAGCACTACATCTCTTGGAAGAGAAGTATGAATGTTAGAAGCAGGAGGGTCAAGCACCTTGTTTTCTAAGGCGAATTGATATACTGCTTTAAAGGAATAATGCCTACAACTCAGTGTTTTCAAGGATGTGGAAAATCACCTTTGTGCAACATCACCACTCTGAAGAGAATGGAAGAAGTTCTGAGGCCCTTCTCAGAAAATTCTTTAGGTTGGAAGCAAGTGGTTCCAGCAACTTGCGTAACAGTGTGAGTAGAGTGAAGTTTACAAGGAAGACCACCTACCTCTCACGGTTTGAAAGTGTGAGGAACTTGATTTTGGGGCAAAATGGCCTGTGTCCATGAAGGGAAGTATTACTGTATGTCTGTAGGACAACCACAAATGTTACAAGAAAGATGCTCTAGCACTTTGTTCAGCAGCTTCAAGTGATGTAGCATGCAAAAGGTACACTGCCTATCTGTCAGGGTTTGACAGTGTGAGCAATTCCATCTTTGTGCCAATAGACCCTTTCCACTGAATGGAACAGGCACTGTGTCTCTTGCAAGCAGGTGTCAGGGTTCCCAGCAGGAGTTGCAAGCACATTGTTTCCCTGTGAGATTTGCATTAGCATGTGAAAGGAGTGCTTGCCAAATGAAAGCCTTTGACAAGGGAGAATCATTCACTCCTTGAAAAATACCCATTTCCGAGGAAATAGATCAACACTTGTAGCTCAGAGCAGGATGCAATGTGTGAGAGGCAGGAATAGTTTGCAACTTGTCTCCCTATGAGAAATGAGTTACCTGTTGAAAGGAATACTGGCTACCCCTGAGGTTTTTCATGTGTGAGGAACACCACCGTTCGGCCAAAATGCTGCATTCAACTGAATGGAACCAGAACAGTTGAGGATGCATGAAAACCATTCATTCCAGCAGCAAGAGGGTCTGTAATGTTGTTTAAAAGTGAGAATTGAGTGAGCTTTACAAAGGAATGCGACCTGTCTCTCAGGCTTTTACAGTGTGAAAAAGATTATCTTTGTGCAAAATAGATATTTCAATGGAAGGAAGAAGCACTGTTTCCCCTGTAAGAGAAGCATAAGTGTTACAAGCAAGAGGGTCAAGCACCTTGTTAAGCATGGCGAATTGAGTTACCTGTTTAAGGCAATACTGCCTAACTCTCAGTGTTTTCAGGGGGAGGAACATCAATGTGCTGCTAAATAGCTCCTTTCAAGTGAATGGAGGCATACTGTAGGTCCTCTAAGACAATCATTAATGGTAGAAGCAAGAGGGTCTAGCACCCTGTTAAGCATTGTGAATTGAGTTCCCTGTTGAAGGGCATAGTGCCTAACTCTCAGTGTTTTTATGGGTGGAGGAACCTCAAGCTTGAGCAAAAAGACCTCTTTCAAGTCAATGGAACCAGCACTACATCTCTTGGAAGAGAAGTATGAATGTTAGAACCAGGAGGGTCAAGCACCTTGTTTTCTAAGGCGAATTGATATACTGCTTTAAAGGAATAATGATTACAACTAAGTGTTTTCAAGGATGTGGAAAATCACCTTTGTGCAACATCACCACTCTGAAGAGAATGGAAGAAGTTCTGAGGCCCTTCTCAGAAAATTCTTTAGGTTGGAAGCAAGTCGGTCCAGCAACTTGTGTAACAGTGTGAGTAGAGTGAAGTTTACAAGGAAGACCACCTACCTCTCACGGTTTGAAAGTGTGAGGAACTTGATTTTCGGGCAAAATGGCCTGTGTCCATGAAGGGAAGTATTACTGCATGTCTTGTAGCACAACCAAAAATGTTACAAGAAACATGCTCTAGCACTTTGTTCAGCAGCTTCAAGTGATGTAGCATGCAAAAGGTACACTGCCTATCTGTCAGGGTTTGACAGTGTGAGCAATTCCATCTTTGTGCCAATAGACCCTTTCCACTGAATGGAACAGGCACTGTGTCTCTTGCAAGCAGGTGTCAGGGTTCCCAGCAGGAGTTGCAAGCACATTGTTTCCCTGTGAGATTTGCATTAGCATGTGAAAGGAGTGCTTGCCAAATGAAAGCCTTTGACAAGGGAGAATCATTCACTCCTTGAAAAATGCCCACTTGTGAGGAAATAGTCCAACACTTGTAGCTCAGAGCAGGATGCAATGTGTGAGAGGCAGGAATAGTTTGCAACTTGTCTCCTTATGAGAAATGAGTTACCTGTTGAAAGGAATACTGGCTACGCCTGAGGTTTTTCATGTGTGAGGAACACCACAGTTCGGCCCAATAGCTGCATTCAACTGAATGGAACCAGAACAGTTGAGGACGCATGAAAACCATTCATTCCAGCAGCAAGAGGGTCTGGAATGTTGTTTAAAAGTGAGAATTGAGGGAGCTTTACAAAGGAATGCTACCTGTCTCTCAGGCTTTTACAGTGTGAAAAAGATTATCTTTGTGCAAAGTAGCCGTTTCAATGGAAGGAAGAAGCACTGTTTCCCCTGTAAGAGAAGCATAAGTGTTACAAGCAAGAGGGTCAAGCACCTTGTTAAGCATGGCGAATTGAGTTATATGTTTAAGGCAATACTGCCTAACTCTCAGTGTTTTCAGGGGGAGGAACATCAATGTGCTGCTAAATAGCTCCTTTCAAGTGAATGGAGGCATACTGTAGGTCTTCTAAGACAATCATTAATGGTAGAAGCAAGTGGGTCTAGCACCCTGTTAAGCATTGTGAATTGAGTTACCTGTTGAAGGGCATAGTGCCTAACTCTCAGTGTTTTTATGGGTGGAGGAACCTCAACCTTGAGCAAAATGACCTCTTTCAAGTCAATAGAACCAGCACTACATCTCTTGGAAGAGAAGTATGAATGTTAGAAGCAGGAGGGTCAAGCACCTTGTTTTCTAAGGCGAATTGATATACTGCTTTAAAGGAATAATGCCTACAACTCAGTGTTTTCATGGGTGAGGAATACGACCTTTGTGCAAAATAACCCCCTTAGACACACTGTTGATGTCGTGAGAAAATCATTAACGTTAGAAAGAAAAGGGTCTACCACCTTGTTCAGCATTGTGAACTGAGTTAGCTGGGTAAAGGAATACTGCCTACCTCTCAGCGTTTTCATGGGTGAGGAACACAACTGTTGCAAAATATTCCATGCAAGCGAATGGAAGATTCCTGGTAGCACTTGTAAGAGAGTCATGAATGTTTGAAGCAACAAGGTCTAGCAAGTTGTATAGCATTCGAATTGACTTAGCTGTTAAAAGGAATACTGCCTTCTTCTCAGAGTTTTCGGGGTCAGGAACCTCACCTTTGTGCAAAATTGCCTCTGTGAAGTGAATGGAGAAACACTGTAGCTCCTGTAAGAAAACCATTAATGTTAGAAGGAAGAGGGTCAAGCACCTTCTTCAGCTTTGGGAATTGAGTGAGTTGTTTAATGGAATACCACCTACCTCTCAGCTTTTTCAGGGATGAGGTCTACCAGGTGTTTTCAAAATTGCCCCATTCGAGTGAATGGAAGCTGCACTGTAGGTCTTATAAGAGAGACATTACTGTTAACAGGAAGAGGGCCTAGCACTCTGTTGAAGATTCTCAACTGTGTTAGCTGTTGAAGGACATACTGATATCTCTCAGTGTTTTTATGTGTGAGAACCTTCAACTTTGTGCAAACTCTCCTGTGTCAAGTGACTGCACCCAGCGCTGCAGGTGTTCTGAGAAAAGTATGATTGTTACAAGCAGGAGGGTGAAGCACCTTGTCTTTGGATGAGACTTGAGTAACTTGCTTCAAGGAATACTGCCTACCACTCAGTGTTTTCAAGGATGTGGAAAATCACCTTTGTGCAACACCAACCCTTTGAAGAGAATGGAAGAAGTTCTGAGGCCCTTCTCAGAAAATTCTTTAGGTTGGAAGCAAGTCGGTCCAGCAACTTGTCTAACAGTGTGAGTAGAGTGAAGTTTACAAGGAAGACCACATACTTCTCACTGTTTGAAAGTGTGAGGAAATTGATTTTGGGGCAAAATGGTCTGTGTCCATGAAGTTAAGTATTACTGTATGTCTGTAGGACAACCACAAATGTTACAAAAAAGATGCTCTAGCACCCTGTTAAGCATTGTGAATTGAGTTACCTGTTGAAGGGCATAGTGCCTAACTCTCAGTGTTTTTATGGGTGGAGCAACCTCAAGCTTGAGCAAAATGACCTCTTTGAAGTCAATGGAACCAGCACTACATCTCTTGGAAGAGAAGTATGAATGTTAGAAGCAGGAGGGTCAAGCACATTGTTTTCTAAGGCGAATTGATATACTGCTTTAAAGGAATAAAGCCTACAACTCAGTGTTTTCAAGGATGTAAAAAATCACCTTTGTGCAACACCACCCCTTTGAAGAGAATGGAAGAAGTTCTGAGGCCCTTATCAGAAAATTCTTTAGGTTGGAAGTAAGTCGGTCCAGCAACTTGTGTAACAGTGTGAGTAGAGTGAAGTTTACAAGGAAGACCACCTACCTCTCACGGTTTGAAAGTGTGAGGAACTTGATTTTCGGGCAAAATGGCCTGTGTCCATGAAGGGAAGTATTACTGCATGTCTTGTAGCACAACCAAAAATGTTACAAGAAAGATGCTCTAGCACTTTGTTCAGCAGCTTCAAGTGATGTAGCATGCAAAAGGTACACTGCCTATCTGTCAGGGTTTGACAGTGTGAGCAATTCCATCTTTGTGCCAATAGACCCTTTCCACTGAATGGAACAGGCACTGTGTCTCTTGCAAGCAGGTGTCAGGGTTCCCAGCAGGAGTTGCAAGCACATTGTTTCCCTGTGAGATTTGCATTAGCATGTGAAAGGAGTGCTTGCCAAATGAAAGCCTTTGACAAGGGAGAATCATTCACTCCTTGAAAAATGCCCACTTGTGAGGAAATAGTCCAACACTTGTAGCTCAGAGCAGGATGCAATGTGTGAGAGGCAGGAATAGTTTGCAACTTGTCTCCTTATGAGAAATGAGTTACCTGTTGAAAGGAATACTGGCTACGCCTGAGGTTTTTCATGTGTGAGGAACACCACAGTTCGACCCAATAGCTGCATTCAACTGAATGGAACCAGAACAGTTGAGGACACATGAAAACCATTCATTCCAGCAGCAAGAGGGTCTGGAATGTTGTTTAAAAGTGAGAATTGAGGGAGCTTTACAAAGGAATGCTACCTGTCTCTCAGGCTTTTACAGTGTGAAAAAGATTATCTTTGTGCAAAGTAGCCGTTTCAATGGAAGGAAGAAGCACTGTTTCCCCTGTAAGAGAAGCATAAGTGTTAAAAGCAAGAGGGTCAAGCACCTTGTTAAGCATGGCGAATTGAGTTACATGTTTAAGGCAATACTGCCTAACTCTCAGTGTTTTCAGGGGGAGGAACATCAATTTGCTGCTAAATAGCTCCTTTCAAGTGAATGGAGGCATACTGTAGGTCTTCTAAGACAATCATTAATGGTAGAAGCAAGTGGGTCTAGCACCCTGTTAAGCATTGTGAATTGAGTTACCTGTTGAAGGGCATAGTGCCTAACTCTCAGTGTTTTTATGGGTGGAGGAACCTCAAGCTTGAGCAAAATGACCTCTTTCAAGTCAATAGAACCAGCACTACATCTCTTGGAAGAGAAGTATGAATGTTAGAAGCAGGAGGGTCAAGCACCTTGTTTTCTAAGGCGAATTGATATACTGCTTTAAAGGAATAATGCCTACAACTCAGTGTTTTCATGGGTGATGAATACGACCTTTGTGCAAAATAACCCCCTTAGACACACTGTTGATGTCGTGAGAAAATCATTAACGTTAGAAAGAAAAGGGTCTACCACCTTGTTCAGCATTGTGAACTGAGTTAGCTGGGTAAAGGAATACTGCCTACCTCTCAGCGTTTTCATGGGTGAGGAACACAACTGTTGCAAAATATTCCATGCAAGCGAATGGAAGATTCCTGGTAGCTCTTGTAAAAGAGTCATGAATGTTTGAAGCACGGGGTCTACCAAGTTGTTTAGCATGGTGAATTTACTTAGCTATTTAAAGGAATACGGCCTACTTCTCAGAGTTTTCGGGCTCAGGAACCTCACCTTTGTGGAAAATTGCCTCTGTGAAGTGAATGGAGAAACACTGTAGCTCTTGTAAGAAAACCATTAATGTTACAAGGAAGAGGGACAAGCACCTTCTTCAGCTTTGGGAATTGAGTGAGTTGTTTAATGGAATACCACCTACCTCTCAGCTTTTTCAGGGATGAGGACTACCAGGTGTTTTCAAAATTGCCCCATTCGAGTGAATGGAAGCTGCACTGTAGGCCTTACAAGAGAGACATTACTGTTAACAGGAAGAGGACCTAGCACTCTGTTGAGGATTCTCAACTGAGTTAGCTGTTGAAGGACATACTGATACCTCTCGGTGTTTTTATGTGTGAGAACCTTCAACTTTGTGCAAACTCTCCTGTGTCAAGTGACTGCACCCAGCGCTGCAGGTGTTGTGAGAAAAGTATGAACGTTACAAGCGGGAGGGTGAAGCACCTTGTCTTTGGATGAGACTTGAGTAACTTGCTTCAAGGAATACTGCCTACCACTCAGTGTTTTCAAGGATGTGCAAAATCACCTTTGTGCAACATCACCCCTTTGAACAGAATGGAAGAAGTTCTGAGGCCCTTCTCAGAAAATTCTTTAGGTTGGAAGCAAGTCGGTCCAGCAACTTGCGTAACAGTGTGAGTAGAGTGAAGTTGACAAGGAAGACCACCTACCTCTCACGGTTTGAAAGTGTGAGGAACTTGATTTTCGGGCAAAATGGCCTGTGTCCATGAAGGGAAGTATTACTGCATGTCTTGTAGCACAACCAAAAATGTTACAGGAAACATGCTCTAGCACTTTGTTCAGCAGCTTCAAGTGATGTAGCATGCAAAAGGTACACTGCCTATCTGTCAGGGTTTGACAGTGTGAGCAATTCCATCTTTGTGCCAATAGACCCTTTCCACTGAATGGAACAGGCACTGTGTCTCTTGCAAGCAGGTGTCAGGGTTCCCAGCAGGAGTTGCAAGCACATTGTTTCCCTGTGAGATTTGCATTAGCATGTGAAAGGAGTGCTTGCCAAATGAAAGCCTTTGACAAGGGAGAATCATTCACTCCTTGAAAAATGCCCACTTGTGAGGAAATAGTCCAACACTTGTAGCTCAGAGCAGGATGCAATGTGTGAGAGGCAGGAATAGTTTGCAACTTGTCTCCTTATGAGAAATGAGTTACCTGTTGAAAGGAATACTGACTACCCCTGAGTCTTTTCATGAGTGAAGAACACCACCGTTTGGCCAAATAGCTGCATTCATTTGAATGGAATCAGAACAGTTGAGGATGCATGAAAACCATTCATTCCAGCAGCAAGAGGGTCTGGAATGTTGTTTATAAGTGAGAATTGTGTGAGCTTTACAAAGGAATGCTACCTCTCTCTCAGGCTTTTACAATGTGAAGAAGATTATCTTTGTGCAAAATAGCCGTTTCAACGGGACGAAGAAGCACTGTTTCCCCTGTAAGAGAAGCATAAGTGTTACAAGCAAGAGGGTCAAGCACCTTGTTAAGCATGGCGAATTGAGTTACCTGTTTAAGGCAATACTGCCTAACTCTCAGTGTTTTCAGGGGGAGGAACATCAATGTGCTGCTAAATAGCTCCTTTCAAGTGAATGGAGGCATACTATAGGTGTTCTAAGACAATCATTAATGGTAGAAGCAAGAGGGTCTAGCACCCTGTTAAGCATTGTGAATTGAGTTCCCTGTTGAAGGGCATAGTGCCTAACTCTCAGTGTTTTTATGGGTGGAGGAACCTCAAGCTTGAGCAAAATGACCTCTTTCAAGTCAATGGAACCAGCACTTCATCTCTTGGAAGAGAAGTATGAATGTTTGAAGGAGGAGGGTCAAGCACCTTGTTTTCTAAGGCGAATTGATATACTGCTTTAAAGGAATAATGCCTACAACTCAGTGTTTTCATGGGTGAGGAATACCACCTTTCTGAAAAATAACCCAATTAGTCACACTGTTGATGTCATGAGAAAATCATTAACGTTAGAAAGAAAAGGTTCTACCACCTTGTTCAGCATTGTGTACTGAGTTAGCTGGGTAAAGGAATACTGTCTACCTCTTAGCGTTTTCATGGGTGAGGAACACACCTGTTGCAAAATATCCCATGCAATCGAATTTAAGATTCCTGGTAGCTCTTGTAAAAGAGTCATGAATGTTTGAAGCAACGGGGTCTACCAAGTTGTTTAGCATGGTGAATTTACTTAGCTATTTAAAGGAATACGGCCTACTTCTCAGAGTTTTCGGGCTCAGGAACCTCACCTTTGTGGAAAATTGCCTCTGTGAAATGAATGGAGAAACACTGTAGCTCTTGTAAGAAAACCATTAATGTTACAAGGAAGAGGGACAAGCACCTTCTTCAGCTTTGGGAATTGAGTGAGTTGTTTAATGGAATACCACCTACCTCTCAGCTTTTTCAGGGATGAGGACTACCAGGTGTTTTCAAAATTGCCCCATTCGAGTGAATGGAAGCTGCACTGTAGGCCTTACAAGAGAGACATTACTGTTAACAGGAAGAGGACCTAGCACTCTGTTGAGGATTCTCAACTGAGTTAGCTGTTGAAGGACATACTGATACCTCTCGGTGTTTTTATGTGTGAGAACCTTCAACTTTGTGCAAACTCTCCTGTGTCAAGTGACTGCACCCAGCGCTGCAGGTGTTGTGAGAAAAGTATGAATGTTACAAGCGGGAGGGTGAAGCACCTTGTCTTTGGATGAGACTTGAGTAACTTGCTTCAAGGAATACTGCCTACCACTCAGTGTTTTCAAGGATGTGCAAAATCACCTTTGTGCAACATCACCCCTTTGAACAGAATGGAAGAAGTTCTGAGGCCCTTCTCAGAAAATTCTTTAGGTTGGAAGCAAGTCGGTCCAGGAACTTGCGTAACAGTGTGAGTAGAGTGAAGTTTACAAGGAAGACCACCTACCTCTCACGGTTTGAAAGTGTGAGGAACTTGATTTTGGGGCAAAATGGCCTGTGTCCATGAAGGGAAGGATTACTGGATGTCTGTAGGACAACCACAAATGTTACAAGAAAGATGCTCTAGCACTTTGTTCAGCAGCTTCAAGTGATGTAGCATGCAAAAGGAACACTGCCTATCTGTCAGGGTTTGACAGTGTGAGCAATTCCATCTTTGTGCCAATGGACCCTTTCCACTGAATGGAACAGGCACTATGTCTCTTGCAAGCAGATGTCAGGGTTCGCAGCAGGAGTTGCAGGCACATTGTTTCCCTGTGAAAGTTGAATTAGCATGTGAAAGGAGTGCTGGCCAAATGAAAGCCTTTGACAATGGAGAATCATTCACTCCTTGAAAAATACCCACTTCTGAGGAAATAGACCAACACTTGTAGCTCAGAGCAGGATGCAATGTGTGAGAGGCAGGAATAGTTTGCAACTTTGTCTCCCTATGAGAAATGAGTTACCTGTTGAAAGGAATACTGGCTACGCCTGAGGTTTTTCATGTGTGAGGAACACCACGGTTCGGCCAAATAGCTGCTTTCAACTGAATGGAATCAGAACAGTTGAGGATGCATGAAAACCATACATTCCAGCAGCAAGAGGGTCTGGAATGTTGTTTAAAAGTGAGAATTGAGTGAGCTTTACAAAGGAATGCGACCTGTCTCTCAGGCTTTTACAGTGTGAAGAAGATTATCTTTGTGCAAAATAGCCTTTTCAATGGAAGGAAGAAGCACTGTTTCCCCTGTAAGAGAAGCATAAGTGTTACAAGCAAGAGGGTCAAGCACCTTGTTAAGCATGGCGAATTGAGTTACCTGTTTAAGGCAATATTGCCTAACTCTCAGTGTTTTCAGGGGGAGGAACATCAATGTGCTGCTAAATAGCTCCTTTCAAGTGAATGGAGGCATACTGTAGGTCTTCTAAGACAATCATTAATGGTAGAAGCAAGAGGGTCTAGCACCCTGTTAAGCATTGTGAATTGAGTTACCTGTTGAAGGGCATAGTGCCTAATTCTCAGTGTTTTTATGGGTGGAGGAACCTCAAGCTTGAGCAAAAAGACCTCTTTCAAGTCAATGGAACCAGCACTACATCTCTTGGAAGAGAAGTATGAATGTTAGAAGCAGGAGGGTCAAGCACCTTGTTTTCTAAGGCGAATTGATATACTGCTTTAAAGGAATAATGATTACAACTAAGTGTTTTCAAGGATGTGGAAAATCACCTTTGTGCAACATCACCACTCTGAAGAGAATGGAAGAAGTTCTGAGGCCCTTCTCAGAAAATTCTTTAGGTTGGAAGCAAGTGGTTCCAGCAACTTGCGTAACAGTGTGAGTAGAGTGAAGTTTACAAGGAAGACCACCTACCTCTCACGGTTTGAAAGTGTGAGGAACTTGATTTTGGGGCAAAATGGCCTGTGTCCATGAAGGGAAGTATTACTGTATGTCTGTAGGACAACCACAAATGTTACAAGAAAGATGCTCTAGCACTTTGTTCAGCAGCTTCAAGTGATGTAGCATGCAAAAGGTACACTGCCTATCTGTCAGGGTTTGACAGTGTGAGCAATTCCATCTTTGTGCCAATAGACCCTTTCCACTGAATGGAACAGGCACTGTGTCTCTTGCAAGCAGGTGTCAGGGTTCCCAGCAGGAGTTGCAAGCACATTGTTTCCCTGTGAGATTTGCATTAGCATGTGAAAGGAGTGCTTGCCAAATGAAAGCCTTTGACAAGGGAGAATCATTCACTCCTTGAAAAATACCCATTTCCGAGGAAATAGATCAACACTTGTAGCTCAGAGCAGGATGCAATGTGTGAGAGGCAGGAATAGTTTGCAACTTGTCTCCCTATGAGAAATGAGTTACCTGTTGAAAGGAATACTGGCTACCCCTGAGGTTTTTCATGTGTGAGGAACACCACGGTTCGGCCAAATAGCTGCTTTCAACTGAATGGAATCAGAACAGTTGAGGATGCATGAAAACCATACATTCCAGCAGCAAGAGGGTCTGGAATGTTGTTTAAAAGTGAGAATTGAGTGAGCTTTACAAAGGAATGCGACCTGTCTCTCAGGCTTTTACAGTGTGAAGAAGATTATCTTTGTGCAAAATAGCCTTTTCAATGGAAGGAAGAAGCACTGTTTCCCCTGTAAGAGAAGCATAAGTGTTACAAGCAAGAGGGTCAAGCACCTTGTTAAGCATGGCGAATTGAGTTACCTGTTTAAGGCAATATTGCCTAACTCTCAGTGTTTTCAGGGGGAGGAACATCAATGTGCTGCTAAATAGCTCCTTTCAAGTGAATGGAGGCATACTGTAGGTCTTCTAAGACAATCATTAATGGTAGAAGCAAGAGGGTCTAGCACCCTGTTAAGCATTGTGAATTGAGTTACCTGTTGAAGGGCATAGTGCCTAATTCTCAGTGTTTTTATGGGTGGAGGAACCTCAAGCTTCAGCAAAAAGACCTCTTTCAAGTCAATGGAACCAGCACTACATCTCTTGGAAGAGAAGTATGAATGTTAGAAGCAGGAGGGTCAAGCACCTTGTTTTCTAAGGCGAATTGATATACTGCTTTAAAGGAATAATGATTACAACTAAGTGTTTTCAAGGATGTGGAAAATCACCTTTGTGCAACATCACCACTCTGAAGAGAATGGAAGAAGTTCTGAGGCCCTTCTCAGAAAATTCTTTAGGTTGGAAGCAAGTGGTTCCAGCAACTTGCGTAACAGTGTGAGTAGAGTGAAGTTTACAAGGAAGACCACCTACCTCTCACGGTTTGAAAGTGTGAGGAACTTGATTTTGGGGCAAAATGGCCTGTGTCCATGAAGGGAAGTATTACTGTATGTCTGTAGGACAACCACAAATGTTACAAGAAAGATGCTCTAGCACTTTGTTCAGCAGCTTCAAGTGATGTAGCATGCAAAAGGTACACTGCCTATCTGTCAGGGTTTGACAGTGTGAGCAATTCCATCTTTGTGCCAATAGACCCTTTCCACTGAATGGAACAGGCACTGTGTCTCTTGCAAGCAGGTGTCAGGGTTCCCAGCAGGAGTTGCAAGCACATTGTTTCCCTGTGAGATTTGCATTAGCATGTGAAAGGAGTGCTTGCCAAATGAAAGCCTTTGACAAGGGAGAATCATTCACTCCTTGAAAAATACCCATTTCCGAGGAAATAGATCAACACTTGTAGCTCAGAGCAGGATGCAATGTGTGAGAGGCAGGAATAGTTTGCAACTTGTCTCCCTATGAGAAATGAGTTACCTGTTGAAAGGAATACTGGCTACCCCTGAGGTTTTTCATGTGTGAGGAACACCACCGTTCGGCCAAAATGCTGCATTCAACTGAATGGAACCAGAACAGTTGAGGATGCATGAAAACCATTCATTCCAGCAGCAAGAGGGTCTGTAATGTTGTTTAAAAGTGAGAATTGAGTGAGCTTTACAAAGGAATGCGACCTGTCTCTCAGGCTTTTACAGTGTGAAAAAGATTATCTTTGTGCAAAATAGATATTTCAATGGAAGGAAGAAGCACTGTTTCCCCTGTAAGAGAAGCATAAGTGTTACAAGCAAGAGGGTCAAGCACCTTGTTAAGCATGGCGAATTGAGTTACCTGTTTAAGGCAATACTGCCTAACTCTCAGTGTTTTCAGGGGGAGGAACATCAATGTGCTGCTAAATAGCTCCTTTCAAGTGAATGGAGGCATACTGTAGGTCCTCTAAGACAATCATTAATGGTAGAAGCAAGAGGGTCTAGCACCCTGTTAAGCATTGTGAATTGAGTTCCCTGTTGAAGGGCATAGTGCCTAACTCTCAGTGTTTTTATGGGTGGAGGAACCTCAAGCTTGAGCAAAAAGACCTCTTTCAAGTCAATGGAACCAGCACTACATCTCTTGGAAGAGAAGTATGAATGTTAGAACCAGGAGGGTCAAGCACCTTGTTTTCTAAGGCGAATTGATATACTGCTTTAAAGGAATAATGATTACAACTAAGTGTTTTCAAGGATGTGGAAAATCACCTTTGTGCAACATCACCACTCTGAAGAGAATGGAAGAAGTTCTGAGGCCCTTCTCAGAAAATTCTTTAGGTTGGAAGCAAGTCGGTCCAGCAACTTGTGTAACAGTGTGAGTAGAGTGAAGTTTACAAGGAAGACCACCTACCTCTCACGGTTTGAAAGTGTGAGGAACTTGATTTTCGGGCAAAATGGCCTGTGTCCATGAAGGGAAGTATTACTGCATGTCTTGTAGCACAACCAAAAATGTTACAAGAAAGATGCTCTAGCACTTTGTTCAGCAGCTTCAAGTGATGTAGCATGCAAAAGGTACACTGCCTATCTGTCAGGGTTTGACAGTGTGAGCAATTCCATCTTTGTGCCAATAGACCCTTTCCACTGAATGGAACAGGCACTGTGTCTCTTGCAAGCAGGTGTCAGGGTTCCCAGCAGGAGTTGCAAGCACATTGTTTCCCTGTGAGATTTGCATTAGCATGTGAAAGGAGTGCTTGCCAAATGAAAGCCTTTGACAAGGGAGAATCATTCACTCCTTGAAAAATGCCCACTTGTGAGGAAATAGTCCAACACTTGTAGCTCAGAGCAGGATGCAATGTGTGAGAGGCAGGAATAGTTTGCAACTTGTCTCCTTATGAGAAATGAGTTACCTGTTGAAAGGAATACTGGCTACGCCTGAGGTTTTTCATGTGTGAGGAACACCACAGTTCGGCCCAATAGCTGCATTCAACTGAATGGAACCAGAACAGTTGAGGACGCATGAAAACCATTCATTCCAGCAGCAAGAGGGTCTGGAATGTTGTTTAAAAGTGAGAATTGAGGGAGCTTTACAAAGGAATGCTACCTGTCTCTCAGGCTTTTACAGTGTGAAAAAGATTATCTTTGTGCAAAGTAGCCGTTTCAATGGAAGGAAGAAGCACTGTTTCCCCTGTAAGAGAAGCATAAGTGTTACAAGCAAGAGGGTCAAGCACCTTGTTAAGCATGGCGAATTGAGTTATATGTTTAAGGCAATACTGCCTAACTCTCAGTGTTTTCAGGGGGAGGAACATCAATGTGCTGCTAAATAGCTCCTTTCAAGTGAATGGAGGCATACTGTAGGTCTTCTAAGACAATCATTAATGGTAGAAGCAAGTGGGTCTAGCACCCTGTTAAGCATTGTGAATTGAGTTACCTGTTGAAGGGCATAGTGCCTAACTCTCAGTGTTTTTATGGGTGGAGGAACCTCAACCTTGAGCAAAATGACCTCTTTCAAGTCAATAGAACCAGCACTACATCTCTTGGAAGAGAAGTATGAATGTTAGAAGCAGGAGGGTCAAGCACCTTGTTTTCTAAGGCGAATTGATATACTGCTTTAAAGGAATAATGCCTACAACTCAGTGTTTTCAAGGATGTGGAAAATCACCTTTGTGCAACATCACCACTCTGAAGAGAATGGAAGAAGTTCTGAGGCCCTTCTCAGAAAATTCTTTAGGTTGGAAGCAAGTGGTTCCAGCAACTTGCGTAACAGTGTGAGTAGAGTGAAGTTTACAAGGAAGACCACCTACCTCTCACGGTTTGAAAGTGTGAGGAACTTGATTTTGGGGCAAAATGGCCTGTGTCCATGAAGGGAAGTATTACTGTATGTCTGTAGGACAACCACAAATGTTACAAGAAAGATGCTCTAGCACTTTGTTCAGCAGCTTCAAGTGATGTAGCATGCAAAAGGTACACTGCCTATCTGTCAGGGTTTGACAGTGTGAGCAATTCCATCTTTGTGCCAATAGACCCTTTCCACTGAATGGAACAGGCACTGTGTCTCTTGCAAGCAGGTGTCAGGGTTCCCAGCAGGAGTTGCAAGCACATTGTTTCCCTGTGAGATTTGCATTAGCATGTGAAAGGAGTGCTTGCCAAATGAAAGCCTTTGACAAGGGAGAATCATTCACTCCTTGAAAAATACCCATTTCCGAGGAAATAGATCAACACTTGTAGCTCAGAGCAGGATGCAATGTGTGAGAGGCAGGAATAGTTTGCAACTTGTCTCCCTATGAGAAATGAGTTACCTGTTGAAAGGAATACTGGCTACCCCTGAGGTTTTTCATGTGTGAGGAACACCACCGTTCGGCCAAAATGCTGCATTCAACTGAATGGAACCAGAACAGTTGAGGATGCATGAAAACCATTCATTCCAGCAGCAAGAGGGTCTGTAATGTTGTTTAAAAGTGAGAATTGAGTGAGCTTTACAAAGGAATGCGACCTGTCTCTCAGGCTTTTACAGTGTGAAAAAGATTATCTTTGTGCAAAATAGATATTTCAATGGAAGGAAGAAGCACTGTTTCCCCTGTAAGAGAAGCATAAGTGTTACAAGCAAGAGGGTCAAGCACCTTGTTAAGCATGGCGAATTGAGTTACCTGTTTAAGGCAATACTGCCTAACTCTCAGTGTTTTCAGGGGGAGGAACATCAATGTGCTGCTAAATAGCTCCTTTCAAGTGAATGGAGGCATACTGTAGGTCCTCTAAGACAATCATTAATGGTAGAAGCAAGAGGGTCTAGCACCCTGTTAAGCATTGTGAATTGAGTTCCCTGTTGAAGGGCATAGTGCCTAACTCTCAGTGTTTTTATGGGTGGAGGAACCTCAAGCTTGAGCAAAAAGACCTCTTTCAAGTCAATGGAACCAGCACTACATCTCTTGGAAGAGAAGTATGAATGTTAGAACCAGGAGGGTCAAGCACCTTGTTTTCTAAGGCGAATTGATATACTGCTTTAAAGGAATAATGATTACAACTAAGTGTTTTCAAGGATGTGGAAAATCACCTTTGTGCAACATCACCACTCTGAAGAGAATGGAAGAAGTTCTGAGGCCCTTCTCAGAAAATTCTTTAGGTTGGAAGCAAGTCGGTCCAGCAACTTGTGTAACAGTGTGAGTAGAGTGAAGTTTACAAGGAAGACCACCTACCTCTCACGGTTTGAAAGTGTGAGGAACTTGATTTTCGGGCAAAATGGCCTGTGTCCATGAAGGGAAGTATTACTGCATGTCTTGTAGCACAACCAAAAATGTTACAAGAAAGATGCTCTAGCACTTTGTTCAGCAGCTTCAAGTGATGTAGCATGCAAAAGGTACACTGCCTATCTGTCAGGGTTTGACAGTGTGAGCAATTCCATCTTTGTGCCAATAGACCCTTTCCACTGAATGGAACAGGCACTGTGTCTCTTGCAAGCAGGTGTCAGGGTTCCCAGCAGGAGTTGCAAGCACATTGTTTCCCTGTGAGATTTGCATTAGCATGTGAAAGGAGTGCTTGCCAAATGAAAGCCTTTGACAAGGGAGAATCATTCACTCCTTGAAAAATGCCCACTTGTGAGGAAATAGTCCAACACTTGTAGCTCAGAGCAGGATGCAATGTGTGAGAGGCAGGAATAGTTTGCAACTTGTCTCCTTATGAGAAATGAGTTACCTGTTGAAAGGAATACTGGCTACGCCTGAGGTTTTTCATGTGTGAGGAACACCACAGTTCGGCCCAATAGCTGCATTCAACTGAATGGAACCAGAACAGTTGAGGACGCATGAAAACCATTCATTCCAGCAGCAAGAGGGTCTGGAATGTTGTTTAAAAGTGAGAATTGAGGGAGCTTTACAAAGGAATGCTACCTGTCTCTCAGGCTTTTACAGTGTGAAAAAGATTATCTTTGTGCAAAGTAGCCGTTTCAATGGAAGGAAGAAGCACTGTTTCCCCTGTAAGAGAAGCATAAGTGTTACAAGCAAGAGGGTCAAGCACCTTGTTAAGCATGGCGAATTGAGTTATATGTTTAAGGCAATACTGCCTAACTCTCAGTGTTTTCAGGGGGAGGAACATCAATGTGCTGCTAAATAGCTCCTTTCAAGTGAATGGAGGCATACTGTAGGTCTTCTAAGACAATCATTAATGGTAGAAGCAAGTGGGTCTAGCACCCTGTTAAGCATTGTGAATTGAGTTACCTGTTGAAGGGCATAGTGCCTAACTCTCAGTGTTTTTATGGGTGGAGGAACCTCAACCTTGAGCAAAATGACCTCTTTCAAGTCAATAGAACCAGCACTACATCTCTTGGAAGAGAAGTATGAATGTTAGAAGCAGGAGGGTCAAGCACCTTGTTTTCTAAGGCGAATTGATATACTGCTTTAAAGGAATAATGCCTACAACTCAGTGTTTTCATGGGTGAGGAATACGACCTTTGTGCAAAATAACCCCCTTAGACACACTGTTGATGTCGTGAGAAAATCATTAACGTTAGAAAGAAAAGGGTCTACCACCTTGTTCAGCATTGTGAACTGAGTTAGCTGGGTAAAGGAATACTGCCTACCTCTCAGCGTTTTCATGGGTGAGGAACACAACTGTTGCAAAATATTCCATGCAAGCGAATGGAAGATTCCTGGTAGCACTTGTAAGAGAGTCATGAATGTTTGAAGCAACAAGGTCTAGCAAGTTGTATAGCATTCGAATTGACTTAGCTGTTAAAAGGAATACTGCCTTCTTCTCAGAGTTTTCGGGGTCAGGAACCTCACCTTTGTGCAAAATTGCCTCTGTGAAGTGAATGGAGAAACACTGTAGCTCCTGTAAGAAAACCATTAATGTTAGAAGGAAGAGGGTCAAGCACCTTCTTCAGCTTTGGGAATTGAGTGAGTTGTTTAATGGAATACCACCTACCTCTCAGCTTTTTCAGGGATGAGGTCTACCAGGTGTTTTCAAAATTGCCCCATTCGAGTGAATGGAAGCTGCACTGTAGGTCTTATAAGAGAGACATTACTGTTAACAGGAAGAGGGCCTAGCACTCTGTTGAAGATTCTCAACTGTGTTAGCTGTTGAAGGACATACTGATATCTCTCAGTGTTTTTATGTGTGAGAACCTTCAACTTTGTGCAAACTCTCCTGTGTCAAGTGACTGCACCCAGCGCTGCAGGTGTTCTGAGAAAAGTATGATTGTTACAAGCAGGAGGGTGAAGCACCTTGTCTTTGGATGAGACTTGAGTAACTTGCTTCAAGGAATACTGCCTACCACTCAGTGTTTTCAAGGATGTGGAAAATCACCTTTGTGCAACACCAACCCTTTGAAGAGAATGGAAGAAGTTCTGAGGCCCTTCTCAGAAAATTCTTTAGGTTGGAAGCAAGTCGGTCCAGCAACTTGTCTAACAGTGTGAGTAGAGTGAAGTTTACAAGGAAGACCACATACTTCTCACTGTTTGAAAGTGTGAGGAAATTGATTTTGGGGCAAAATGGTCTGTGTCCATGAAGTTAAGTATTACTGTATGTCTGTAGGACAACCACAAATGTTACAAAAAAGATGCTCTAGCACCCTGTTAAGCATTGTGAATTGAGTTACCTGTTGAAGGGCATAGTGCCTAACTCTCAGTGTTTTTATGGGTGGAGCAACCTCAAGCTTGAGCAAAATGACCTCTTTGAAGTCAATGGAACCAGCACTACATCTCTTGGAAGAGAAGTATGAATGTTAGAAGCAGGAGGGTCAAGCACATTGTTTTCTAAGGCGAATTGATATACTGCTTTAAAGGAATAAAGCCTACAACTCAGTGTTTTCAAGGATGTAAAAAATCACCTTTGTGCAACACCACCCCTTTGAAGAGAATGGAAGAAGTTCTGAGGCCCTTATCAGAAAATTCTTTAGGTTGGAAGTAAGTCGGTCCAGCAACTTGTGTAACAGTGTGAGTAGAGTGAAGTTTACAAGGAAGACCACCTACCTCTCACGGTTTGAAAGTGTGAGGAACTTGATTTTCGGGCAAAATGGCCTGTGTCCATGAAGGGAAGTATTACTGCATGTCTTGTAGCACAACCAAAAATGTTACAAGAAAGATGCTCTAGCACTTTGTTCAGCAGCTTCAAGTGATGTAGCATGCAAAAGGTACACTGCCTATCTGTCAGGGTTTGACAGTGTGAGCAATTCCATCTTTGTGCCAATAGACCCTTTCCACTGAATGGAACAGGCACTGTGTCTCTTGCAAGCAGGTGTCAGGGTTCCCAGCAGGAGTTGCAAGCACATTGTTTCCCTGTGAGATTTGCATTAGCATGTGAAAGGAGTGCTTGCCAAATGAAAGCCTTTGACAAGGGAGAATCATTCACTCCTTGAAAAATGCCCACTTGTGAGGAAATAGTCCAACACTTGTAGCTCAGAGCAGGATGCAATGTGTGAGAGGCAGGAATAGTTTGCAACTTGTCTCCTTATGAGAAATGAGTTACCTGTTGAAAGGAATACTGGCTACGCCTGAGGTTTTTCATGTGTGAGGAACACCACAGTTCGACCCAATAGCTGCATTCAACTGAATGGAACCAGAACAGTTGAGGACACATGAAAACCATTCATTCCAGCAGCAAGAGGGTCTGGAATGTTGTTTAAAAGTGAGAATTGAGGGAGCTTTACAAAGGAATGCTACCTGTCTCTCAGGCTTTTACAGTGTGAAAAAGATTATCTTTGTGCAAAGTAGCCGCTTCAATGGAAGGAAGAAGCACTGTTTCCCCTGTAAGAGAAGCATAAGTGTTAAAAGCAAGAGGGTCAAGCACCTTGTTAAGCATGGCGAATTGAGTTACATGTTTAAGGCAATACTGCCTAACTCTCAGTGTTTTCAGGGGGAGGAACATCAATTTGCTGCTAAATAGCTCCTTTCAAGTGAATGGAGGCATACTGTAGGTCTTCTAAGACAATCATTAATGGTAGAAGCAAGTGGGTCTAGCACCCTGTTAAGCATTGTGAATTGAGTTACCTGTTGAAGGGCATAGTGCCTAACTCTCAGTGTTTTTATGGGTGGAGGAACCTCAAGCTTGAGCAAAATGACCTCTTTCAAGTCAATAGAACCAGCACTACATCTCTTGGAAGAGAAGTATGAATGTTAGAAGCAGGAGGGTCAAGCACCTTGTTTTCTAAGGCGAATTGATATACTGCTTTAAAGGAATAATGCCTACAACTCAGTGTTTTCATGGGTGATGAATACGACCTTTGTGCAAAATAACCCCCTTAGACACACTGTTGATGTCGTGAGAAAATCATTAACGTTAGAAAGAAAAGGGTCTACCACCTTGTTCAGCATTGTGAACTGAGTTAGCTGGGTAAAGGAATACTGCCTACCTCTCAGCGTTTTCATGGGTGAGGAACACAACTGTTGCAAAATATTCCATGCAAGCGAATGGAAGATTCCTGGTAGCTCTTGTAAAAGAGTCATGAATGTTTGAAGCACGGGGTCTACCAAGTTGTTTAGCATGGTGAATTTACTTAGCTATTTAAAGGAATACGGCCTACTTCTCAGAGTTTTCGGGCTCAGGAACCTCACCTTTGTGGAAAATTGCCTCTGTGAAGTGAATGGAGAAACACTGTAGCTCTTGTAAGAAAACCATTAATGTTACAAGGAAGAGGGACAAGCACCTTCTTCAGCTTTGGGAATTGAGTGAGTTGTTTAATGGAATACCACCTACCTCTCAGCTTTTTCAGGGATGAGGACTACCAGGTGTTTTCAAAATTGCCCCATTCGAGTGAATGGAAGCTGCACTGTAGGCCTTACAAGAGAGACATTACTGTTAACAGGAAGAGGACCTAGCACTCTGTTGAGGATTCTCAACTGAGTTAGCTGTTGAAGGACATACTGATACCTCTCGGTGTTTTTATGTGTGAGAACCTTCAACTTTGTGCAAACTCTCCTGTGTCAAGTGACTGCACCCAGCTCTGCAGGTGTTGTGAGAAAAGTATGAATGTTACAAGCGGGAGGGTGAAGCACCTTGTCTTTGGATGAGACTTGAGTAACTTGCTTCAAGGAATACTGCCTACCACTCAGTGTTTTCAAGGATGTGCAAAATCACCTTTGTGCAACATCACCCCTTTGAACAGAATGGAAGAAGTTCTGAGGCCCTTCTCAGAAAATTCTTTAGGTTGGAAGCAAGTCGGTCCAGCAACTTGCGTAACAGTGTGAGTAGAGTGAAGTTGACAAGGAAGACCACCTACCTCTCACGGTTTGAAAGTGTGAGGAACTTGATTTTCGGGCAAAATGGCCTGTGTCCATGAAGGGAAGTATTACTGCATGTCTTGTAGCACAACCAAAAATGTTACAAGAAAGATGCTCTAGCACTTTGTTCAGCAGCTTCAAGTGATGTAGCATGCAAAAGGTACACTGCCTATCTGTCAGGGTTTGACAGTGTGAGCAATTCCATCTTTGTGCCAATAGACCCTTTCCACTGAATGGAACAGGCACTGTGTCTCTTGCAAGCAGGTGTCAGGGTTCCCAGCAGGAGTTGCAAGCACATTGTTTCCCTGTGAGATTTGCATTAGCATGTGAAAGGAGTGCTTGCCAAATGAAAGCCTTTGACAAGGGAGAATCATTCACTCCTTGAAAAATGCCCACTTGTGAGGAAATAGTCCAACACTTGTAGCTCAGAGCAGGATGCAATGTGTGAGAGGCAGGAATAGTTTGCAACTTGTCTCCTTATGAGAAATGAGTTACCTTGTTGAAAGGAATACTGACTACCCCTGAGTCTTTTCATGAGTGAAGAACACCACCGTTTGGCCAAATAGCTGCATTCATTTGAATGGAATCAGAACAGTTGAGGATGCATGAAAACCATTCATTCCAGCAGCAAGAGGGTCTGGAATGTTGTTTATAAGTGAGAATTGTGTGAGCTTTACAAAGGAATGCTACCTCTCTCTCAGGCTTTTACAGTGTGAAGATTATCTTTGTGCAAAATAGCCGTTTCAACGGGACGAAGAAGCACTGTTTCCCCTGTAAGAGAAGCATAAGTGTTACAAGCAAGAGGGTCAAGCACCTTGTTAAGCATGGCGAATTGAGTTACCTGTTTAAGGCAATACTGCCTAACTCTCAGTGTTTTCAGGGGGAGGAACATCAATGTGCTGCTAAATAGCTCCTTTCAAGTGAATGGAGGCATACTATAGGTCTTTTAAGACAATCATTAATGGTAGAAGCAAGAGGGTCTAGCACCCTGTTAAGCATTGTGAATTGAGTTCCCTGTTGAAGGGCATAGTGCCTAACTCTCAGTGTTTTTATGGGTGGAGGAACCTCAAGCTTGAGCAAAATGACCTCTTTCAAGTCAATGGAACCAGCACTTCATCTCTTGGAAGAGAAGTATGAATGTTAGAAGGAGGAGGGTCAAGCACCTTGTTTTCTAAGGCGAATTGATATACTGCTTTAAAGGAATAATGCCTACAACTCAGTGTTTTCATGGGTGAGGAATACCACCTTTCTGAAAAATAACCCAATTAGTCACACTGTTGATGTCATGAGAAAATCATTAACGTTAGAAAGAAAAGGGTCTACCACCTTGTTCAGCATTGTGTACTGAGTTAGCTGGGTAAAGGAATACTGTCTACCTCTTAGCGTTTTCATGGGTGAGGAACACACCTGTTGCAAAATATCCCATGCAATCGAATTTAAGATTCCTGGTAGCTCTTGTAAAAGAGTCATGAATGTTTGAAGCAACGGGGTCTACCAAGTTGTTTAGCATGGTGAATTTACTTAGCTATTTAAAGGAATACGGCCTACTTCTCAGAGTTTTCGGGCTCAGGAACCTCACCTTTGTGGAAAATTGCCTCTGTGAAATGAATGGAGAAACACTGTAGCTCTTGTAAGAAAACCATTAATGTTACAAGGAAGAGGGACAAGCACCTTCTTCAGCTTTGGGAATTGAGTGAGTTGTTTAATGGAATACCACCTACCTCTCAGCTTTTTCAGGGATGAGGACTACCAGGTGTTTTCAAAATTGCCCCATTCGAGTGAATGGAAGCTGCACTGTAGGCCTTACAAGAGAGACATTACTGTTAACAGGAAGAGGACCTAGCACTCTGTTGAGGATTCTCAACTGAGTTAGCTGTTGAAGGACATACTGATACCTCTCGGTGTTTTTATGTGTGAGAACCTTCAACTTTGTGCAAACTCTCCTGTGTCAAGTGACTGCACCCAGCGCTGCAGGTGTTGTGAGAAAAGTATGAATGTTACAAGCGGGAGGGTGAAGCACCTTGTCTTTGGATGAGACTTGAGTAACTTGCTTCAAGGAATACTGCCTACCACTCAGTGTTTTCAAGGATGTGCAAAATCACCTTTGTGCAACATCACCCCTTTGAACAGAATGGAAGAAGTTCTGAGGCCCTTCTCAGAAAATTCTTTAGGTTGGAAGCAAGTCGGTCCAGGAACTTGCGTAACAGTGTGAGTAGAGTGAAGTTTACAAGGAAGACCACCTACCTCTCACGGTTTGAAAGTGTGAGGAACTTGATTTTGGGGCAAAATGGCCTGTGTCCATGAAGGGAAGGATTACTGGATGTCTGTAGGACAACCACAAATGTTACAAGAAAGATGCTCTAGCACTTTGTTCAGCAGCTTCAAGTGATGTAGCATGCAAAAGGAACACTGCCTATCTGTCAGGGTTTGACAGTGTGAGCAATTCCATCTTTGTGCCAATGGACCCTTTCCACTGAATGGAACAGGCACTATGTCTCTTGCAAGCAGATGTCAGGGTTCGCAGCAGGAGTTGCAGGCACATTGTTTCCCTGTGAAAGTTGAATTAGCATGTGAAAGGAGGGCTGGCCAAATGAAAGCCTTTGACAATGGAGAATCATTCACTCCTTGAAAAATACCCACTTCTGAGGAAATAGACCAACACTTGTAGCTCAGAGCAGGATGCAATGTGTGAGAGGCAGGAATAGTTTGCAACTTTGTCTCCCTATGAGAAATGAGTTACCTGTTGAAAGGAATACTGGCTACGCCTGAGGTTTTTCATGTGTGAGGAAGACCACGGTTCGGCCAAATAGCTGCTTTCAACTGAATGGAATCAGAACAGTTGAGGATGCATGAAAACCATACATTCCAGCAGCAAGAGGGTCTGGAATGTTGTTTAAAAGTGAGAATTGAGTGAGCTTTACAAAGGAATGCGACCTGTCTCTCAGGCTTTTACAGTGTGAAGAAGATTATCTTTGTGCAAAATAGCCTTTTCAATGGAAGGAAGAAGCACTGTTTCCCCTGTAAGAGAAGCATAAGTGTTACAAGCAAGAGGGTCAAGCACCTTGTTAAGCATGGCGAATTGAGTTACCTGTTTAAGGCAATATTGCCTAACTCTCAGTGTTTTCAGGGGGAGGAACATCAACGTGCTGCTAAATAGCTCCTTTCAAGTGAATGGAGGCATACTGTAGGTCTTCTAAGACAATCATTAATGGTAGAAGCAAGAGGGTCTAGCACCCTGTTAAGCATTGTGAATTGAGTTACCTGTTGAAGGGCATAGTGCCTAATTCTCAGTGTTTTTATGGGTGGAGGAACCTCAAGCTTGAGCAAAAAGACCTCTTTCAAGTCAATGGAACCAGCACTACATCTCTTGGAAGAGAAGTATGAATGTTAGAACCAGGAGGGTCAAGCACCTTGTTTTCTAAGGCGAATTGATATACTGCTTTAAAGGAATAATGATTACAACTAAGTGTTTTCAAGGATGTGGAAAATCACCTTTGTGCAACATCACCACTCTGAAGAGAATGGAAGAAGTTCTTAGGCCCTTCTCAGAAAATTCTTTAGGTTGGAAGCAAGTGGTTCCAGCAACTTGCGTAACAGTGTGAGTAGAGTGAAGTTTACAAGGAAGACCACCTACCTCTCACGGTTTGAAAGTGTGAGGAACTTGATTTTGGGGCAAAATGGCCTGTGTCCATGAAGGGAAGTATTACTGTATGTCTGTAGGACAACCACAAATGTTACAAGAAAGATGCTCTAGCACTTTGTTCAGCAGCTTCAAGTGATGTAGCATGCAAAAGGTACACTGCCTATCTGTCAGGGTTTGACAGTGTGAGCAATTCCATCTTTGTGCCAATAGACCCTTTCCACTGAATGGAACAGGCAATATGTCTCTTGCAAGCAGGTGTCAGGGTTCCCAGCAGGAGTTGCAAGCACATTGTTTCCCTGTGAGATTTGCATTAGCATGTGAAAGGAGTGCTTGCCAAATGAAAGCCTTTGACAAGGGAGAATCATTCACTCCTTGAAAAATACCCATTTCCGAGGAAATAGATCAACACTTGTAGCTCAGAGCAGGATGCAATGTGTGAGAGGCAGGAATAGTTTGCAACTTGTCTCCCTATGAGAAATGAGTTACCTGTTGAAAGGAATACTGGCTACCCCTGAGGTTTTTCATGTGTGAGGAACACCACCGTTCGGCCAAATAGCTGCATTCAACTGAATGGAACCAGAACAGTTGAGGATGCATGAAAACCATTCATTCCAGCAGCAAGAGGGTCTGTAATGTTGTTTAAAAGTGAGAATTGAGTGAGCTTTACAAAGGAATGCGACCTGTCTCTCAGGCTTTTACAGTGTGAAAAAGATTATCTTTGTGCAAAATAGATATTTCAATGGAAGGAAGAAGCACTGTTTCCCCTGTAAGAGAAGCATAAGTGTTACAAGC